>NC_140026.1:11271580-11484186 GCF_964263955.1 Coregonus lavaretus
TGTGTATCTAATTTTATTTAAGTACAGTATAGTACATTACAATACAGTACAGCACAGTATAGTATAGTAACTCACATTATTTCTTCCTTAGAGCAGTGTGAGCGAGGAGGGTAATGGGTCAGTTTCATGATTAAACTGGTAGTCACCCCACCTGCATGTACTTTAGGGCAGCGACATCGAGGATCTGCTATAGCTCTCCCTGTAGAGAAAATAGCGAAAGTCAAACAAAACACTTTAGTCTCCCTATACATTCATCAACAATTTCCTAATCTAGTTTTAGACAGGGATTCAATCTGAAACCGTGTTACAGCGCGCTTGACATTTAAAGATAATATCCAATTGAGTTGACATCTGCAGCGTTTACTGTACCTTAAATATGATCTCAACCAACGAGGTAACATTGCCTTTAAAAGGTGCATTATCGACAACGTTATAAGGAGTGAATCCCGGCCTTAATGTTTTAGTGTAAATTGTAAGACAAATAATAACGTAGTTCACACCCATAGTCCATAATTGTATAGTTAGATATACACTGAGCATACAAAACAAGGACACCTTCCTAATAGTGAGTTGCATCCCCCCTTTTTGCACTCAGAACAGCCTCAATATGTCAGGGAATGGTGTCAAAAGCGTTCCACAGGGATGCTGGCCCATGTTGACTCCAATGTTTCCCACATGTGTCCTTAATGTTTTGTACACTCAGTATAAGTTCAAAGTTCTACTAAATACTCAAACATAATACTCATTGTCATCAAAAGTTCTACAGTTACCTTGTATCATGTAGATGACATCTGAGCAGACCAGAAGAACGATAACAGTCATTGCAGTATTCATGATGATCTTGACTCTGTAGACTGTAGTTGCAGTGTGGCTGTTGTATCAGAGGGAATACTAGTAAGCCAGCTGCAGTCTTCTTCTTCTTCTTCTTCTTCTTCTTCTTCTTCTTCTTCTTCTTCTTCTTCTTCTTCTTCTTCTTCTTCTTCTTCTTCTTCTTCTTTGGTTGCAGTGAATTTCTGAGATAAACAGTTTGTTTTTACTGAGTTGCTCTTCTTGTCTCCATTTTAGTGTCTGTCTGCTGCATCATGGTAAGAGATATCTTATATGGTCTGAGCTCAGTGAATATGAATCGAGAGACCACATACCAGAGTAGAAGGAATTTAAACGAAGTCTTCCAAGTAAAATGTTTTTGGACAGCAGGCCTCTTCTAGAGAATTTCACAAAACATTAGCTGGAAAAGAGCTTACATGTCAGCACTCCCACCGACCCCCCACCCCAGACGCACGCACGCAGGCACACACACACACACACACACACACACATTAGGCAGGACAAAAGAAACAGCCTTCATTGAGAGGAGGGGATGCTATGATTGGTTTTTAATCAAATTCAAATGAAATATGAAAAAACATTTGCACACTCACACACCACACACACAGTTACACATCCAGTAGCAGTGTGCCAGGTAGTCAGAGTCATTGATCATAGTCTGGATGCCAGTCTGATTGGCTACCATTACACTCCAAAGATGATCATATGACACAGTGGCAAGGAATGGAATGATAAAGGCTTTAAAGCTAAACAGACTGGTACTACTCAGACTACTTTGGTCATTCAGGACTCATTTCCAGAGGGAGGAGATATGTTGCAACCCACTGGACAGAGACATCAATTTAATTTCATTGAAATGACGTGGAAACAATGTTGATTCAACACTTCTGAACCAGTTGAACTAAGGGTGCTATGATGTAAATCTCCACAATCCATCATACTTATTAGTAAATTAAAGCCCTGACATATAAAAACCAAATGTTTGTTTAAACACTCTCAAAACAAACTGAAATTAACGTAATTTGTCTCTCTGGTTGTCTGGCCTTGTGAGGACAATCCATTGGTTGTCCCTGTGACTCAATAAAGAGCAACTCAGTTCAATGAAGCGTAGTGCCACTTTCAATTATTCATCTTACGCTGGTATTTCCAACAGAAAATAGGTTATTATTATTTCATTGGAAGCATTACTAAACCACCCACTACTTTCAAGAATGGATGAGGCGCTTGTACTTGTTGGCTTAACAAAGTCCTCAGAGTTGCCAAACTGAGAAGGGTGTTATTTTAAGGACAGTGTGGGAAACTGATTTGTTCAGCTTAGATGATCCTGTTGAAGTCTGGTCCACATTCCAACCTTCACATGACATCTATAGGCCTGTTTGGGTATTGAACTTACATTTGAGTCATTTAGCAGACAGTCTTATCCAGAGGGACTTACAGAAGCAATTAGGATTGTGTGCCTTGTTCTAGGGCACATCAACAGATTTTTGACCTACTTGCCTCGGAGATTCGAACCAGCAACCTCTTTGTTACTGGTCCAACGCGCTTAACCGCTAGGCTACCTGCCGCGTACTGTACTTACTACTGCTTATGGAGCCAATGACCAGAAATATGGGGCAATCAGACAGAAGGAACACTTTGACAAACAGAACACAGAGCCAGATGGAACACTTTGACAAACAGAACACAGCGCCAGACGGAACACTTTGACAAACAGAACAAAGAGCCAGATGGAACACTTTGACAAACAGAACACAGAGCAGACGGAACACATTGACAAACAGAACACAGAGCCAGATGGAACACTTTGACAAACAGAACACAGAGCAGACGGAACACATTGACAAACAGAACACAGAGCCAGACGGAACACTTTGACAAACAGAACAAAGAGCCAGATGGAACACTTTGACAAACAGAACACAGAGCAGACGGAACACATTGACAAACAGAACACAGAGCCAGACGGAACACTTTGACAAACAGAACACAGAGCCAGACGGAACACTTTGACAAACAGAACACCAAGCCAGACAGAACACTGAAATGATCAAGGAGCCGGATGGAATAGTGAACCAAACAAGTAGAATGCAGAGGGACAGACCAGACTGTGTTATTGACTGGGTTTGCATATTTTTATTTCATAAAAGTTTGTGGTAATTATTTATATATTTTTTTGCACACCTGATATATACAGATATTTTCATGTAATACTTTGTTGATCATTAAGAAATAATTCAGTGGCACACAGCAGAATAGCCTATGGTAGGAAAATTCGTACATGTAATATATCAGCATACAAAATAAATGTGTCAAAACTATAAAATACAGTGCATAGCCTCTCTTGACAGACCTTCATTAATTTTCACAGATATTGCCTGTCAATATAGCATACTGCCAGCCTGGCACTTTACCTCTGTCTCTCCAACAATTAAATGACAGGGGCCGAATCTCAATTGCATACTCCTCGCTTCCTTCTCAAAACCTGTTGGAGGAGAAGGTCAGATGGGCAGGACCTCTGGCTTTGTCATCCAATGGGTTTTGAGAAGGAAGGGAGGAGAGAGGACGCGAGGAGTATGCAATTGAGATTCTCCCAGGGTTTAAATATAATCCCATCAGGCCTCACCTTGGACTGTACCATTTTAGACCAATCACAATTCACTGGTACAATTATCTTATATACAGGCGTGAAATACACGTTATACACATATTCAGGTAATAAATCATATATCAGCATAAGTATATACACATCAAATAATTGTGTTGAAACATGCTTAGAGCATACAATAGATTGGGGTAACATTTCTCTCCCTGCCTGAGATTAAACCATATTACAGAACCCAGTAACACAGGATAAGTAGTGCTCTTGAACGCAGCTCTGTTTGATGGCTGCTTTCAGTTCAGTTGAGAGACTGAAATGGATATCAAGTGTGAATCGAGAAGTGCTTCGAGTGAAGTTGATAATGAATGGAAAACAGTATAATCAAAGAATGGAGCAAAAGAAAGCTGAAAGAATGGAGCAAAAGAAAGCTGAAATAATGGAGCAAAAAGAAAGATGTCTATAATTGGAGTGGATGATGATAGTAGGCCTATGTCGGATAAGGATTTGTTTGTTTCTTGTAGTGGAATAAGGTGGTGGGTTTTTAATGTGTAGGGTTAGTTGGAAGGGTTTTTATTATCATTTATTTTATGAAATAATGGTATATAGGTGTAGGGTTAGTTGGTGGTGCATTTCTTTCCTTTATTTTTGTATTACAAAATGTAACATGATTAACCACACACTCCCGCACAGTAGGTGGCGGCATGCACTAACAAAATGTGCGAACGCTACGAAAGAAGAAGAAGATGTTATGTTTCACTAAATTGGATCACTCCAATATATTGGTATCACTCTGCGGTGGAGGGATACATCTGAGGTGAAGATTTACAGATTACTCCCGTGTACACCTGTGTCATGGCTGGGGTGCACCCCTATATATAGGCCCCATGGCCGCAACACGTTCTCTTTCATTTTCTCGGCGGACGTCCGTATGGTTTGAGGTACAAGCTTTCTGAAGTTCGCTTGGTAAGTCACTGTTAAGTGTAATATCTTGCATGGAAGTATACTCACTGGCTGTTTGCAGCCTGGAGCAGCTGGCCACATGGCCAGCACCTCCTCTTTAGTGCTCCACTCGCTGCGCGCGGTTGATCTGTATCTTCCGCCCGTGGTTTGTCGTACTTGTGTTGCGTTACACTACGACTCCGTGTGCATCCATTAGTATGGTGGCTTTTGCTGCACAAACTGTAATTTACCTTACACAACTTGCCGACTGGCTTATTCTACATGTGTGTTGTGAATTGCTTTAACATGCTGCTCCCCGCATCGTAGGCGCGGGTTCTCTGCTAATTAACCTGCAGGGTTTTATCTTGTTCTTTCCCCTGCAGAATGTAAGAGTATCGTGGTGGGCTTTCCACTACGTTGAGACATTAACTCTGGAGTTCCTTAATGGAGTTACTCCATCAAATGGTGCTGTTGTTGCTGCTTGGATATTAAACCGGCTAGGTAATATTGCATTATTTTATTTTTTTATCCCTCACCAGGTTCCTATTCCTCCAAGCGGGTCACGACATAAGCTCTCCCAGGGTGTCGGACCCCTGCTCTGTGGCCTTGTTGGTTTGGCTGAGCTTATGACTTCCCTTTGTGACAGGTGTGATGGTGGCATCCCCCCTGGGGATCCGGATACCTCGTGTATGCCCTGCCTGGGTTTGAGCCAAGCGGAGAGGGTGGTGGACCACCCTACTGGATGCCTTTTTGTGTGGTGTTCTCAGAACGCCTGCACCTGGCGCGATTGGAGGCCATGCGCGAATGAGTCGGCCAGGCTCAGGCTCAGGCTGGGGACGAGCTCCCTCCCTCAGGAGTGGTACGCCAGCGAACAGTTAGTCCCTCTACTGGGCCCAGTACCCCTCCCAGGAAGCGTGGCCGTAGCCACTACAGGAAGAGCCCATCTGCTGCCAGTCCTGGACGGGGGCAGGATTCGGACCGCTGGGATCACCTTGAACAGAGGGCGCATGCCCTGCGTCAGGAGGTTGATAGCTTCGGTGGCGAAGACAGCTGTTCCCTGTTAGCCAGTGATAGGCTGTTCCTGGGGGACGATGCTGGCACTGTTCACTGCCGTGAGCTGGGCTACCAGGCTGACAGGCCATCAGAAGCCGGCAGCGGGGCTTCATCGCCACCAGCGGCTCGAGAGGCTATGAGGAGCCTACTCACTCGGGTAGCCACTGCACTGGACATCAAAATGGTGGACAGTGACGACTCTCCATCTGTCCCCATCTCTGCTGAGTTCCGCGAGGAGTTGCAGGAGAGCTAGGCCTCTGCCAGGGGGCGCTTCCGACTCACAGCAGAGACTGGACCATGGAGTTATGTTGCGGGTGTGGAGTCACTCGGCTTCAGGTAGTACCCGACCATGGACACCATGTTAGCTGCCATGGACCTCCAAGACAGGGAGATTATAGGGCGGAACCCGCAACTGAAGCCAGGACCCCCCAGAGTCTTTGATGCAGAATTGAAAGCCACATACAATGCTTTGCAAAAGTATTCATCCTTGGCATTTTTCCTATTTAAATTGATTTTTATTTGGATTTCATGTAATGGACATACAGAAAATAGTCCAAATTGTTGAAGTGAAATGAACAAAATTACTGGTTTCAAAAAATTCTAAACAATAAATAACGGAAAAGTGGTGCGTGCATATGTATTCACCCCCTTTGCTATGAAACTCCTAAATAAGATCTGGTGCAACCAATTACCTTCAGAAGTCACATAATTAGTTAAATAAAGTCCACCTGTGTGCAATCTAAGTGTCACATGATCTGTCGCATGATCTCAGTATATATACACCTGTTCTGAAAGGCCCCAGAGTCTGCAACACCACTAAGCAAGGGGCACCACCAAGCAAGCGGCACCATGAAGACCAAGGAGCTCTCCAAACAGGTCAGGGACAAAGTTGTGGAGAAGTACAGATCAGGGTTGGGTTATAAAAAAATATCCGAAACTTTGAACATCCCACGGAGAACCATGTAATCCATTATTAAAAAATGGAAAGAATATGGCACCACAACAAACCTGCCAAGAGAGGGCCGCCCACCAAAACCCACGGACCAGGAAAGGAGGGCATTAATCAGAGAGGCAACAAAGAGACCAAAGATAACCCTAAAGGAGCTGCAAAGCTCCACAGTGGAGATTGGAGTATCTGTCCATAGGACCACTTTAAGACGTACACTCCACAGAGCTGGGCTTTAATGAAGAGTGGCAAGTAAAAAGCCATTGCTTAAAGACAAAAATAAGCAAACACGTTTGGTGTTTGCCAAAAGGCATGTGGGAGACTCCCCAAACATATGGAAGAAGGTACTCTGGTCAGATGAGACTAAAATTGAGCTTTTTGGCTATCAGGGAAAACGCTATGTCTGGCGCAAACCTAACACCTCTCATCACCCTGAGAACACCATCCCCACAGTGAAGCATGGTGGTGGCAGCATCATGCTGTGGGGATGTTTTTCATCGGCAGGGACTGGGAAACTGGTCAGAATTGAATGATGGATGGCTCTAAATACAGGAAAATTCTTGAGGGAACCCTGTTTTCCAGTCTTCCAGAGATTTGAGACTGGGACGGAGGTTCACCTTCCAGCAGGACAATGACCCTAAGCATACTGCTAAAGCAACACTCGAGTGGTTTACGGGGAAACATTTAGATGTCTTGGAATGGCCTAGTCAAAGCCCATACCTCAATCCAATTGAGAATCTGTGGTATGACTTAAAGATTGCTGTACACCAGCGGAACCCATCTAACTTGAAGGAGCTGGAGCAGTTTTGCCTTGAAGAATGGCCAAAAATCCCTGTGGCTAGATGTGCCAAGCTTATAGAGACATATCCCAAGAGACTTGCAGCTGTAATTGCTGCAAAAGGTGGCTCTACAAAGTATTGACTTTTGGGGGGCGGTGAATAGTTACACAAGCTCAAGTTTTCTGTTTTTTTGTCTTATTTCTTGTTTGTTTCACAATAAAAAATAGTTTGCATCTTCAAAGTGGTAAGCATGTTGTGTAAATCAAATGATACAAACCCCTCAAAAATCAGGTTTTAAGGCAACAAAATAGGAAGAATGCCAAGGTTGGTGAATACTTTTGCAAGCCACTGTATGGCTCCCTCTGCTCTCTTGGCCGCCTTACCTACGCAGCCATGCTGCTGCAGGCCTACCTGAAGACTCTGTTGCCCCGGCTGCAGGAGGGCACAGAGGAGCTTCTCCGGGAAGCGATGGTGTCTCGCCTGCTTTCCCCAGAGGGATGTGGCCCGCGCCAATGGATGGGCCATGGCGCAGGTGGTTACCTCCGGGCACCATCTCTGGCTGGCCCAATCCCGTCTGCCAGCTGCTCTCCAGAGCACATTTGCCACTCTCCCCATTACCCCAGGGCTGACGTTTGGCCCAGGGGTTGATGATATTCTGGAGCAGACCGATAAGGTGTGCATGGACTGGGAGACCCTGAGATGGTTCATGCCGTCTCCTCAGGCCCTGGGTCCAAGGCAGATGGACCGTCGCCACCTACCTGCACCCGAACAACGGGGGGGTCCTTCTCCTGCCCAATCGCCTCGTGCTGAGGGATGACAGCGGGGAGGGGCACAGCGTGCGGTGAAGCAACAATCTGTCACTGCCATAGGGATGTGCCTTGGGGACCCAGGCGCTCGGGGCACCAGAGGAGAGGCGGGCTCCGCAGGACCCCTGACACACCCTTCCCCGGCCTTGGCCGCTTCTCCCGTTCTCAAAGGGCAAAGTGTGAGGAGGGTGTGGAGTCCCTCTTGGGTGTTGTCCACAGTGCTCGAGGGGTACCGACTCCAATTCCGGTGCAGGCCCCCGTCCTTCAGGGGCCTTTGTGTCACCATGGTGGCCGAACCCCGAGACATCAGAACGGCTAGGTGGGTTCTACTCCACTTATTTTGTGATCCCAAAAAGAGACGGAGGGTTTCGACCAATTCTGGACCTCCGCAACCTCAATGGGTACTTGAAGGTACTGAGGTTCCACATGGTGTCCCCAGCTCGCGTGTTGCAGGCCACGTCCAGGGACCAGTGGTTTGTGATGCTGGACCTGAGGGATGCGTACTTCCATGTTCCTGTTCACACAGAGACACGCTCCTGACCCACATCGGCGGGCTGGGCATTACTGTAAACGACAAGAAGAGTCTTCTGGCGCCCACCCAGAGGGTGGCCTTCATTGGCATGGAACTGGACTCAGTCCTCATGAGAGCACGCCTGCCCACCAGAAGGGTTCAGGCGATCTTATCTTGCCTCGACCACTTTCAGCAGGGGCGGGTGGTATCCGCCCTGACCTGCCAATGCCTGTTGGGCTTGCTGACGGCGGCCTCGTTGCTGATTCCTCTGGGCCTGCTCCATCTCCGGCCTCTTCAACGGTGTTTCAACTCCCACCGGCTGCACCCGAAGCGTCACCGTCAGCTGCAGGTGAACGCACAGCTCTGTCGCTCCTTTCTCTCAGGTGGGGTGGAGAGAGGATGTGCCGCCGGGAGCTGGTCAGCACAGACGCCTCCCAGATCGGATGGGGGGGGTGTGACCAAGGGCAGGTCGGCCAGCGGCTGTTGGCTACCCCCTTGGAGCGGCAGGCACATCAATACACTAGAGCACCGAGCTGTACTGCTGGCTCTGCGGTCTTTCCTTCCACATCTGAAGGGAAGACATGTCCTGGTGAGAACGGACAACACCACAGTGGTGGCTTACATCAACCATCAGGGTGGACTGAGGTCCCACCATCTCCATCTTATGGCACGGGAGCTCCTTATCTGGGCTCAGGAAGGTCTAGCATCTCTACGCGCAGCGCACATACCTGGCAGCGGATATGCTCGAGGGAGGGCCCGCCACCTTGGAACTGGAGCCTACATTCCCAGGTGGTGCAGCACCTGTGGGACAAGTTCGGGAGGGCGCAGGTGGACGTGTTTGCCTCCCTGGGCAATGCACACTGCCCCCTGTGGTACTTCATGTCGGAGTCACCAGGGCCTCTGGGCTTGGATGCTCTGGCCAGGGCTGGAGCTTTACGCATTCCCCCCTTTTCCCCTGATCCAGGCTGTGCTGGACAGGACCAGGACGGCGGAGCATCGTCTGCTGCTGGTAGCCCCATACTGGCCCAGACGACCCTGGTTCAGCCTTCTCCTGTCCCTATTGTCTGGGACACCTTGGCAACTTCCCCTGAGACCCGACCTGCTGTCTCAGGCCGGGGAAACTCTGTGGCATCCGAGACCGCACTGCCTCAGTCTGTGGTCTTGGCTGCTGAACGGCACCAATGGTCCATGTTAGGACTACAGGAGGGCGTAATGAACACCATGCCGAGCGCAAGGGCACCGGCATGGCAGTTGCGCTGGCGGTTGTTCTGCTCTTGGTGCACTGGTATAGAGGTTGTGCCCGAGTCATGCGTGGTGCAGTATGTCCTCCAATGCCTGCAGTCTCGCTTGGATGAGGGCATGGCAGCCTCTACACTGAGAGGTATTTGGCCACTATATCTGCCTACCATGTGGGGTGGATGGACAGGCCAGTGGGGCGCCATCCCTTGGTCTCCAGGGTTATGAAGGGGGTTCGTCGCCTGCGTCCAGCTAGGACCCACTCAATGGCGAGCTGAGATCTGGATGTGGTCTTGGCAGCTTTGGCAAAGCCGCCAATCGAACCATTGGAGTCTGCCTCCCTGAAACACCTCTCTATGAAGGTGGTTTTCTTGGTAACGATTACTTCCATGAAGAGAGTGGGTGAGCTCCATGCTTTTTCTGTAAGTTCTGAGTGCTACCGGATGTAAGGTTCTGTCAGACAGACATGTGAACATCTCTTTTATCCTGTCTGCTTACGACCCCCCGGCAGTGGCGGGGGAGTCTGGGCCTCCCTCTGGCATGATGTGCCCTATGCGGGCACTGGCTGCCTATGTGGAGCTGACACGGTCAGTGAGAACAACAGACCAGCTCTTTTTATACTATGGTGAGAGAGTCCTGGGGGCTGGGCTATCAAAGCAGAGGCTCTCTCAATGGATCGTGGACACGATTACGACAGCATACCGCCTGGCTGGCAGGCCAGTGCTGGGATCTGTGGTGGCACATTTAGGTGTGGCTGCGTCCTGGGTTCTACTGAGAGGAGTGCCCCTCGCTGATATCTGTGCTGCGGCCAGCTGGGCTTCCTCTTGCACCTTTGCTAGGTACTACGGGTAAATGTGGCACCTCCCTCTGCAGTTGGTTCAGCGGTCCTGGGCGTCGCCTCCCCTTCCGGGGACTGTGCCGGGACTCCCCTTCCACATTGACGGCCCCTGCATCTAGGTTCCGCGCTGGGACTTCGCCGCTGGCTGGCCGGGTCCCTCTAGCACCGACTAAATCTGGTACGGCTATACCAATATATTGGAGTGATCCAATATAGTGAAACATAACGAAGGTTACGTATGTAACCACGGGTATGTGAGCTATATGGATCACTCCAATCCTCTACGGTGCTAGAGGAGCCTCAAAAAGGGTGTAGAGAACGTTTGTCGCGGCCATGGGGTCTATATATAGGGGTGGACCCCAGCCGTGACACAGGTGTACACGTGAGTAAATCTGTAAATCCTCACCTCGGATGTATCCCTCCGCCGCGGAGTGATACCAATACATTGGAGTGATCCATATAGCTCACATAACCGTGGTTACATACGTAACCTTCGCTCTGTTTGACACACCTCCCGACGCAGCAGGAGCATAACAGAGGAACAAACAATTATATTTTCAATGTCGAGGCTTACCAGGTAAGTTTGCAAACAACTCCTACCTTAACATCTACTGGATCGGTGTCCCTTATATGGGACGGTTGAGCTAATGTGCGCTAATGTGATTAGCATGACTGTTGTAAGTAACAGCAAACATTCCAGGACATAGACATGTCTTATATGGGCAGAAAGCATACATTCTTGTTAATCTAACTGCACTGTCCAATTTACAGTAGTTATTACATTGAAAATATACCATGCTATTGTTTGAGGAGAGTGCACAACAACAAAACATTTATCACGGCAACTGGTTTGATACATTCACCTCTGAAGGTAAATAATGTACTTACATTCAGTAATCCTGCTCTGATTTGTCATCCTAAGGGTCCCAGAGATAAAATGTAGCATAGTTTTTTTTTATATAATCAATTTTTATATTCAAATGTAGGAACTGGGTTCTACAGTTTGAACCCCTGCTGTCTCTGGCTCCACATCCACCCCGCCCGGCCATCTAGATGTGTGAAAATTAGTGCATAAGCTAATGATCCATCATGTATGACATTCCTGGGAGTGTGTAAACTTACATTTTGTATTACCATATCATTTTTGTATGTTCTCTATAGTTATGTACTTGAAAATGTATCAATTGACCAATTCGACAAATTTGGGCAGACTTGATACAAAATAGTCCAGTATTGCAATGCTTCACTGGATCAATCTGAAACTTTGCACACACACTGCTTCCATCTAGTGGCCAAAATCTAAATTGCGCCTAAACTGCAATATTATATTGTGGCCTTTCTCTTGCGTCTCAAAGATGATGGAACAGAAAGAAAAAAAAATTACGCATGTTTTTTTGTTTGTATTATCTTTTACCAGATCTAATGTGTTATATACTCCTACATTCAGTTCACATTTCCACAAACTTCTAAGTGTTTCCTTTCAATGATATCCTTGCTTCAGGTCCTGAGCTACTGTCATTTTAGGCGAAAATTGAAAAAAAGGCTCCGATCCTTAAGAGTTTAACATAGCAATAACATCACCCAAACATGTGCACTTGAATGGTAATAATAATAAGAAATGGCAAGATAAAACAGCAAATATTGGCGCGACAAACAGTGGTTTGGCGTGCCCAAAACCAATTAAGTGACGGCGCCCGACAACAAACTCTACCTGCATTTCTCTCATTACAGGAGAAAATCGCAGCACTGAAGGACATGGCTACACATATTATATACCATAAATAAAATAAATGTGCATTTCATAAACAATTGCAAAAGTCTGGTATTTTGATATGTCAGGTAGAATACAAGGCACAGACTGACACCAGCTCTGTGACACAACCACATATCTCAGTCAATGCAAGTAAAACTCTCCTTAATGAATTTGTGAAATCAGTGCTAGTAAGAAAAGAACAGTGCGATTGTTAGTGCAAGAAAAATAAAGACTAAAGATACAGCTATCTTGGGATTTGGATCAAGGCTCACATATTATACAGTGTAAAGAGTGAGATTAAAAACAACATTGTCCCCAATGTTCATCCTCCACTATGACACCAGGGGGTGTCAAGCTTCAACCACAGTTTTTCCTGATCAGCTTATTTACTTTTACCTGAGCTTGTTGTGTGCAGTTAGTACACCTGTGTAGTAGAGGTTGTTAAATGTTAGCCTTGCACGGTCACCTCACCTTCCCTGAGACCTGGGGCCTATTCGAGACAAACATTTACAATGTTGCAGACAGCCTACTTCAGGTAAAAGATAAGACATAATTCATGGCGTTATGTGAGGAATATTGTCCTTTCCGAAGTGTCTTTTGAAAAACGCTACACCCCTCTGAATGCATGTCTGAAGTAAACTGTCTCAAGTAAACCCACTCCATAGAAAGATAACTCCAAACGTATAACTGGAGTACTGTACTGGTGAGAGTGCATGGTGTGCTATCCTGGGTGGTGGGGTTGGAAACACTTTGTTACACACCAACCAGCTCTCTCTTCCAGGTCCTCCACCAGGCAAGGAGTAGGGGCAGCAACAGTCCCAGGCGGGTCTCCAATGCCTTCCTGTGTTTCTTGATAAAGGCTTGACCAGTGGGGATAGAGAGGTTGGCAGGAGGGGATACCGAGAATGGGGCTGAAACAGGACGAGAGGAAAAGTCTTATCTCCTTGCATTTACAAGGGACCTACTGTAAAACAATGGCTTAGTTATGCAATACAATCAGAAAAGTCCTCCACAAATATATATTTAAAAACTTTACATTTGTACTTACTATTAGTGTGCAGTTGCCTCATTTCAATGTGTTCATTTTGATGGACTCTGCCTTCATATGCTCTGCACTGTGTTTAGGAAATGCCTCCATTTGTGTCCTGTCTCCCATTTATGTTCACTGGTTCTGGAATGGTACCATAGCCAGCTTGCTTTTTTCTTTTTATCTCTCTTCTAAACCTCTTCCATCCCAGATTATTTCTCCTCTTTTGTTTCCTCATTGCTTTCTTTTTCTAGCAGAAAATGTTTATTTTTGTCTTATTTTGGAGATTCTGGACAATCGGTTGTGGTCTGACTAAGAAGAGACTGTAGTCTTGCTATTTCCTCATCCTTCTGTTTATTGTTCGCCTCCAGTTCTGTGATTTTCTCCTGAAGGGAATCATTGGATTCGTCATTGATACATTTTGACAGACGTGACTTCATTTTCCATTCTTTTTTCAAAATGTTTGCCTTCAGAGTTATTTTATTGTTCAACCTCTTCATAATAATAATCACAGGATCGATGGCTTTTTGATCCATGTAGAAATTCTCACATTCATTTTAAGAGGCAATGTCTTGATCAACTCCATGCACTGCTGCTTGCGTGACTTGTCATTTTCTGATGTTCTCCTCACTGAGGCCAAATTGAGTAATGTTTTCCTCTTTTGTAAACAACACCACTGTATGATCCCATACTTTCTTGGTAAGCAGATCCTCAAGCATGTTCTGCTCACTTTCATTAAAAGTAGATTCGTCAGAGATGCTTTTAATAACCAAGAGGACAGCATTGGGTCCATATTTACATGACTTTACAGATTCTTTAATCAGATTTTTTAAAATTCTTTGTTTCACTGACTCCAGCCTGGAATGCAGATCACAGTAATTTTCTGGATTTATTTTCTTCACACGTTGTTTACTACTTAATGTCCAGATAGTGAACTTGTCAAGGATACTCCTGAGTGGCGCAGTGGTCTAAGGCACTGCATCGCAGTGCTAACTGTGCCACTAGAGATCCTGGTTCGAATCCAGGCTCTGTCGCAGCCGGCCGCAACGGGGAGACTCATGGGCGGCGCACAATTGGCCCAGCGTCGTCCAGGGTAGGGGAGGGAATGGCCGGCAGGGATGTAGCTCAGTTGATAGAGCATTCCCACGGGGGGCCAGTATAAAAAATATATATAAATATGTATTCACTAACTGTAAGTCGCTCTGGATAAGAGCGTCTGCTAAATGACTAAAATGTAAAATGTAAATTTCCTGCAGTACTCTTTTCAGCACAATGAGCACAAGATCCAGGCGATTAAACAGAACCTCTGCTGGTTAAGGTAAAGACAAAAATAAAGTATGATTATATTATTTTCTGAAGTAAGGGTATTTGATAACAGATTATATTATAATAATAGGTACACAAATGTAAGGATTTTTCAAATCTGCTAACAGCATAGTATATACAGTACTTGCACAGCATTAATCTATTCATAGATTATTATTATATATACATGGGGTCTATATACAGTGGGGGAAAAAAGTATTTAGTCAGCCACCAATTGTGCAAGTTCTCCCACTTAAAAAGATGAGAGAGGCCTGTAATTTTCATCATAGGTACACGTCAACTATGACAGACAAAATGAGAAAAAAAAATCCAGAAAATCACATTGTAGGATTTTTAATGAATTTATTTGCAAATTATGGTGGAAAATAAGTATTTGGTCACCTACAAACAAGCAAGATTTCTGGCTCTCACAGACCTCTTTAAGAGGCTCCTCTGTCCTCCACTCGTTACCTGTATTAATGGCACCTGTTTGAACTTGTTATCAGTATAAAAGACACCTGTCCACAACCTCAAACAGTCACACTCCAAACTCCACTATGGCCAAGACCAAAGAGCTCTCAAAGGACACCAGAAACAAAATTGTAGACCTGCACCAGGCTGGGAAGACTGAATCTGCAATAGGTAAGCAGCTTGGTTTGAAGAAATCAACTGTGGGAGCAATTATTAGGAAATGGAAGACATACAAGACCACTGATAATCTCCCTCGATCTGGGGCTCCACGCAAGATCTCACCCCGTGGAGTCAAAATGATCACAAGAACGGTGAGCAAAAATCCCAGAACCACACGGGGGGACCTAGTGAGTGACCTGCAGAGAGCTGGGACCAAAGTAACAAAGCCTACCATCAGTAACACACTACGCCGCCAGGGACTCAAATCCTGCAGTGCCAGATGTGTCCCCCTGCTTAAGCCAGTACATGTCCAGGCCCGTCTGAAGTTTGCTAGAGTGCATTTGGATGATCCAGAAGAGGATTGGGAGAATGTCATATGGTCAGATGAAACCAAAATAGAACTTTTTGGTAAAAACTCAACTCGTCGTGTTTGGAGGACAAAGAATGCAGAGTTGCATCCAAAGAACACCATACCTACTGTGAAGCATGGGGGTGGAAACTTCATGCTTTGACGCTGTTTTTCTGCAAAAGGACCAGGACGACTGATCTGTGTAAAGGAAAGAATTAATGGGGCCATGTATCGTGAGATTTTGAGTGAAAACCTCCTTCCATCAGCAAGGGCATTGAAGATGAAACGTGGCTGGGTCTTTCAGCATGACAATGATCCCAAACACACCGCCCGGGCAACGAAGGAGTGGCTTCGTAAGAAGCATTTCAAGGTCCTGGAATGGCCTAGCCAGTCTCCAGATCTCAACCCCAAAGAACATCTTTGGAGAGAGTTGAAAGTCCGTGTTGCCCAGCGACAGCCCCAAAACATCACTGCTCTAGAGGAGATCTGCATGGAGGAATGGGCCAAAATACCAGCAACAGTGTGTGAAAACCTTGTGAAAACTTACAGAAAACGTTTGACCTGTGTCATTTCCAACAAAGGGTATATAACAAAATATTGAGAAACTTTAGTTATTGACCAAATACTTATTTTCCACCATAATCTGCAAATAAATTCATTAAAAATCCTACAATGTGATTTTCTGGAAAAAAAATTCTCATCTTGTCTGTCATAGTTGACGTGTACCTATGATGAAAATTACAGGCCTCTCTCATCTTTTTAAGTGGGAGAACTTGCACAATTGGTGGCTGACTAAATACTTTTTCCCCCCACTGTATGCACATGTGGGTAGAATTAAAGTGACTATCCATAGATAATAAACAGAGAGTAGCAGCAGCGTAAAAGAGGGGGTGGGGTGGGTCGGGGGGACAATGCAAATAGTCTGGGTAGCCATGATTAGCTGTTCAGGAGTCTTATGGCGTGGGGGTAGAGGCTGTTAAGAAGCCTTTTGGACCAAGACTTGGCGCTCCGGTACCGCCTGCCGTGCGGTAGCAGAGAGAACAGTCCATGACAGGACAAATATGTGTCTACACATGGTATTAAAGTGTCTCTTATCCACCCACTGTGTCTGCATTGTGAACAGATTTCCTTGTCCCTGCCTTTATGCAAATTATTTGACAGATATTATTTTAAAATCATTTTAAGACACAATGATTTTATAAGACGGGATAATGGTGATTTAAATGGTTTCACTGTCCAGATCCGTCTACCGGCAGGTAGCCTAGCGGTTAGAGTGTTTGAATGCTAGTTCGATTCCCGAGCCGACTAGGTGAACAATCTGTTGATCTGCACTTAAGCAAGGCACTTAATCCTATTTGCACCAGTATCGCCGTCAATAATGGCTTATCCCTGGCTGTGACCCCACTCTCTGAGGGTGTCTCAGGGGGAGTGGAATATGCAAAAAACACATTTCCATTTCACACCACACACTCATATGTCAACCAGGACAAATATAAACACCCCTTATTCACACTTGTGAAATATCCAGACAGGATGTGTGAAGTTCTGATCACAATCAGCTCAAAATGTGCCTTTGATTGTCCACACCGGTCCACAAATGTGGGCACAATCAGGACAATGGACACATCTTAGCACCATGTATAAACAGAGTTTAAATGTTTTCTCTATGAGGAAGGAAGGGTGTGGTTGTGGTTTAACCTTTTTGAAACTGTGTTGTCTGCATGTGCCTCTCTCTCTCCCTGCTGCCTTCTTTCACTCCCCTTCACCGATCTGAGACAACTGGAAGGTGTAAGCAGCTCCATCTAGTTTCCGCCACACTGCTTTTACATCTCCAGTCCTATCAGATCTGTAAAGGGGAGTAAACGTGAGCAGAGGGGAGGGAACATCTTCTAGTAATAAAACACAGCCATCTTCTATATTGTCCTCTCAGTAGTTCCCCATAATCACATGACTTCTCATTTCCTCCCAGACACATACAGTGCCTTGCAAAAGTATTCATCCCCTTTGCGTTTTTCCTATTTTGTTGCATTACAACCTGTCATTTAAATTGATTTTTATTTGGAATTCATGTAATGGACATACACAAAATTGTCAAAATATTCTAAAAAATAAATAGCGAGAAAGTGGGGCATGCATAAGTATTCACCCCCTTTGCTATGAAGCCCTAAATAAGATCTGGTGCAACCAATTACCTTCAGAAGTTACATAATTAGTTAAATAAAGTCCACATGTGTGCAATCTAAGTGTCACATGATCTGTCACATGATCTCAGTATATATACACCTGTTCTGAAAGGCCCCAGAGTCTGCAATACCACTAAGCAAGGGGCACCACCAAGCAATCGGCACCATGATGACCAAGGAGCTCTCCAAACAGGTCAGGGACAAAGTTGTGGAGAAGTACAGATCAGGATTGGGTTATAAAAAAAAATCAGAAACTTTGAACATCCCACGGAGCACCATTAAATCCATTATTAAAAAAATTGAAAGAATATGGCACCACAACAAACCTGCCAAGAGAGGGCCGCCCACCAAACCTCACGGACCAGGCAAGAAGAGCATTAATCAGAGAGGCAACAAAGAAACCAAAGATAACCCTGAAGGAGCTGTAAAGCTCCAAAGTGGAGATTGGATTATCTGTCCAAAGGACCACTTCAAGCCGTACACTCCACAGAGCTGGGCTTTACGGAAGAGTGGCCAGAAAAAAGCCACTGCTTCAAGAGAAAAATAAGCAAACACGTTTGGTGTTCGCCAAAAGCCATGTGGGAGACTCCCCAAACATATGGAAGAAGGTACTCTGGTCAGATGAGACTAAAACTGAGAATTTTGGCCATCAAGGAAAACGCTATGTCTGGCGCAAACCCAACACCTCTCATCAACCCAAGAACAGTGTGAATAGTTATGGGTGAATAGTTATGCACGCTCAAGTTTTCAGTTTTTGTGTCTTATTTCTTGTTTGTTTCACCCCAAAAAACATTTTGTACCTTCAAAGTGGTAGGCATGTTGTGTAAATCAAATGATACAAACTCCCCAAAATAAATTTTAATTCCAGGTTGTAAGGCAACAAAATAGGAAAAATGCCAAGGGGCGTGAATACTTTAGCAAGCCACTTTAGCAAGTTCATGATGTGGTTTGTCTCATCATGAACTTAGAAACAGTATTTTCTAGAGTCTGTAAAACATATTTGCTTTCACTTCCCTTCATAAAACTGCACGTTGCTCAAATATGAATTATTGTTCCTTAATTTGCATGTGTAAATAATTGCTTTTGAAATATAAGTATTTGATTATAAGTATTGGATTATTATTTTGGACAAGCCTTGGATATTTAAAGATAGAGGAATTATGTAATCTGAAGGTTCATATTTTGGGTAGTTTTAATGATTGTTTTGATACAATTAAGCATAGTACCACAGATCAGTTGCTGTATTTTTTTGGTGCCCTGCTACACAGAGTCGACATGAGTTTGAGTCCAACCCATACACTTTTGACGCGACTTCATCTCGGGCCTAACAACACCCGTGCCAATATATCCTCCAAACACCGGCTTCTCTGGCATTATCACTTAATTTGAATATTTTATCACCCACAGCCTGAACTCGGAATGACTGCTATGGTGAAGGACTTCACAAACAAGACTACCTAAACCATCTAAACTGGAACAACCATCTCAGTAACTGGTATAATATGTTCAACCCCTTACAGATTGGATGAATTTAGAAAAATGTCAGTTATTTATCTTTGTATAGTATAAGCTCAATTAATCAATCAATGTACGTACATGGAAAAGGAAACTGATATTGCTTATAGTTACAATATTTACAAGAAAAGGGTTCAAATACATGTATGACTATAAAACAAATCAGACTGAAAAGATGACAAAGATCCATGACTGTTGCCAAAAATCTATTGAGTCTGAAGTGAGTAACACATACACTACAAAGTATGTGGACACCCCTTCAAATTAGTGGATTCGGCTATTTCAGCCACACCTGTTGCTGACAAGTGTATAAAATCGAGCACACAGCCATGAAATCTCCAAAGACAAACATTGACAGTAGAATGGCCTGTACTGAAGAGCTTTCAACATGGCACCGTCAGTGGATGATTCCTTTCCAACAAGTTAGTTCATCTCATTTCTGCCCTGCTAGAGCTGCCCCGGTCAACTGTAAGTGCTGTTATTGTGAAGTGAAAATGTCTAGGAGCAACAACGGCTCAGCCGCAAAGTGGTAGGCCACACAACCTCACAGAACTGGATCGCCAACTGTTGAAGCGCATAGCGCGTAAAAGTAATCTGTTGCAACACTCACTACTGATTTCCAAACTGCCTCTGGAACAGGGCCGGCCCTGGACGTTCTGCCGCCCTAGGTGTGAAAATAATCTGCCCTGGTTTTAACCAAACACACCAAGCCCTTCCTAGGCACTAAGGTATTTAATCAGTGCATGCGACAGTATTGGAGTATTTGGCTATACCGACATCTATGGATAGCATAATTGTGTCTGTCAAACAGGTAGGCTTACCACTTATTTTTTGGAATAGGAAGAAATAAGAAACTTACTTTAACCCCTGCATCGGAGAGTTAAAATGTTGCTATCACTTTGCAGCCAACTACCTATAGTAGAAAACCGAGTTTATTATTAATAATATGCCACCTGTTAGCCCACATGGCACGATCCCATAATTGTTACAATTACAATAAAAATATTATATAAACATATTTAAAATATATTTTAATATTCATTTTACATTTTACATTTACATTACATTTACATTTACATTTGTGGAACTGCAAAAAAGAGTGAGATCATTTGAGCTTTAGAAACAAGTGCTTTCATATATGCATGGCGGGCCTCGTTTCGCTGGAGCAGTGTAAAATTGTCACGTTCGTTCATAGACGGGTCAGACCAAGGCGCAGCGTGATATGCATACATGTTTATTTTAAACTTAATAAACATCGACAAAACAATAAACCAACGAAACGTGACGTCCAAAGGTAACACACAACAAACCTCACACGGAACAAGATCCCACAACACCTAATTGCCAATAGGCTGCCTAAGTATGCTCACCAATCAGAGACAACGAGCGACATCTGCCTCTGATTGGGAAACACACCCGGCCAAGCATAGAACTACAAAACCTAGATCACAAACATAGAAAATACAACATAGAAAAACACACCCTGACTCAACAAATAAGAGTCCCCAGAGTCAGGGCGTGACAGTACCCCCCCCCCCCCCCCAAAGGTGCAGACTCCGACCGCACAACCTTTACTTAACAGGGTAGGGGCCAGGCGGATCCGGCTCCAGGCGTGACAACCACCTATTCTCCGCCTCCCTGTTGCGCCCCTGGTCTGGTCTGGACCTCGGCGTGCTGCTTCCCCTCTCCTTCCTCCCACTATACTCCAAGCCCTGTCTTGACCCTGGTGCGGGAGACCCCGAACCTGGAGAGGGGATGACGTCTGGGTCTGGACTGGAGCCGCTGACCGGAGCTGGACCTGGCACCGGTGGAGCGGACTGCTCAGGCTCCGGACTGGAGCCGCTGACCGGAGCTGGACTTGGCACCGGTGGAGCGGACTGCTTTGGCTCCGGAGTGGAGCCGCTGACCGGATCTGGACTGGACCCCGGTGGAGCGGACTGCTCTGGCTCCGGAGTGGAGCCGCTGACCGGAGCTGGATCAGGCACCGGTGGAGCGGACTGCTCTGGCTCCGGAGTGGAGCAGCTGACCGGAGCTGGATCAGCCACCGGTGGAGCGGACTGCTCTGGCTCCGGACTGGAGCAGCTCACCGGAGCTGGATCAGGCACCGGTGGAGCGGACTGCTCTGGCTCCGGACTGGAGCTACTGACTGGTGCCGGACCAGGCACCGGTGGAACGGGCACGGGCCGTGCCGGACTGGACACACTCACCACTGGTCTGGTGCGAGGAGCAGGCTCGGGCCGAGCCGGACTAGGAACATACACCACTGCCTTGGTGCGAGGAGCAGGAACATGCCGGGCCGGGCTGGGAACACGCACCACTGGTTTGGTGCGAGGAGCAGGAACAGGCCGGGCCGGGCTGGCGACGTGCACCACTGGCTTGGTGCGAAGAGCAGGAACAGGCCGGGCCGGGCTGGCGATGCGCACCACTGGCTTGGTGCGAGGAGCAGGAACAGGCCGGGCCGGGCTGGGAACACGCACCACTGGCTTGGTGCGAGGAGCAGGAACAGGCCGGGCCGGGCTGGCGACGCGCACCACTGGCTTGGTGCGAAGGGCAGGAACAGGCCGGGCCGGCCTGGGAACACGCACCACTGGTTTGGTGCGAAGAGCAGGAACAGGCCGGGCCGGGCTGGCGATGCGTACCACTGGCTTGGTGCGAAGAGCAGGAACAGGCCGGGCCGGGCTGGCGACACGCACCACTGGCTTGGTGCGAGGAGCAGGGACAGGCCGAGCCGGGCTGGCGACGCGCACCACTGGCTTGGTGCGAGGAGCAGGAACAGGCCGGGCCGGGCTGGGAACACGCACCACTGGCTTGGTGCGAGGAGCAGGAACAGGCCGGGCCGGGCTGGCGTCGCGCACCACTGACTTGGTGCGAGGAACAGGCCGGGCCGGGCTGGGAACATGCACCACTGGTTTGGTGCGAGGAGCAGGAACGGGCCGTACCGGACTGTGGAGGCGGACTGGAGGTCTGAAGCGGAGAACTGGCACAACCCGTCCTGGCTGGATGCCTACTTCCGCACAGTATGAGTGAGGCATTAGCACAGGACGCACAGGGCTGTTCACGCGCACTGGCGATACAGTACGTAGAACCGGCGCAGGATATGCGGGACCGAGGAGGCATACTGGAGACCAGGAGCGTTGAGCCGGCACACCCCATCCTGGCTGGATGCCCATCTTCGCACGGCACGTGCGTGGTGCTAGCACAGGACTTACAGGACTGTGCCGGCACACTGGCGACACAGTACGTAGCTCCACATAACACGGAGCCTTCCCAGTCACACGCCTCCTCGCGTGAGTTCGGGGAGTTGGCTCTGCTCTAACACTAGGCTCCGCCAACCACCCTTTTAGCCCCTCCCAAAAAATTTATTGGGGCTGTCTCTCTGCCTTCTTCCTCGGCCGGCGCCTTCTGCGTTGCCGCTGCTCCTCTCTATACCGGGCCTCCACTATCTCCTCCCAAGGACGGCGATCCATCCCGGCCTGAATCTACTCCCATGTCCAGGATCCCTTTCCTTCCAGGATCTCCTCCCATGTCCAGGCTGTCTGCTCCTGGACACGCTGCTTGGTCCTCGTTTGGTGGGATCTTCTGTCACGTTCGTTCATAGACGGGTCAGACCAAGGCGCAGCGTGATATGCATACATGTTTATTTTAAACTTAATAAACAATGACAAAACAATAAACCAACGAAACGTGACGTCCAAAGGTAACACACAACAAACCTCACATGGAACAAGATCCCACAACACCTAATTGCCAATAGGCTGCCTAAGTATGCTCCCCAATCAGAGACAACGAGCGACAGCTGCCTCTGATTGGGAAATACACCCGGCCAAACATAGAACTACAAAACCTAGATCACAAACATAGAAAATACAACATAGAAAATCACACCCTGACTCAACAAATAAGAGTCCCCAGAGTCAGGGCGTGACAAAAATAAGCTTTATGTCAATGACCCAGCCTTAATGATTTTCGATTATTTACATAGCGAATATGATTGTCCATCATCAGTTTCAGCATTTATTTATTTATTCTCCGCCTAGAGTGGCCTCTTTCCTCTGCAGTCAGCGATGTTCTCTAGGTAGCTGTCCATCGTCCTGAAATCAAATAATCTGAGAGAGACAGAGAGAGGGGAGAGAGGGGGAGAGAGAGAGAGAGAGAGATTAGGATGTAGTCTATTTACATCTTTAAAAAAATACAAAGTAAACAGGTGATAGATAATTGAGTAATCTTACAAAAAAATTGGAGTGTATAATCAACGCTTACCTTTTATTCAAAGACAAGTTGACTCGTCTGGCCTTCCTGGCAGCAAAAACATGCACTGCTTGTTGGAGGTTGATTTCATAAGACAACTCGTGCTCAATTGATATAGTGGCGAGTCCATTGAGTCTCTCTTGACTCATAGTAGAGCACAGGCAGTTTTTGATGAGTTTGAGCTTGGAAAAATATTTGAATGCTTTCAAATCACTTCACACTGCTGGATCTCTTGTGCTAGCATGTCAATGATTTCGTTCTGGATTATTTTACCGAGGTAGTGCACATGTTTCTTTGGACTGTACCCTCCTTACATGTTCCTTCATGATTCTATCAAAGATACCCAGCATTTCCACAAACTTCAGAAAGTTCCCATTATTTGGCTCGTTCAGCCTATCGGTGGTCCCACGTAACGCAATGTTCTGGATGGCCATTACGCGTATCAGGGCTATGAGCCTCTGCAACACCTGTTGCCAGTGGAGAGTCTCTTCGTCTATAGCCTGTTGGGCTTGGGCATCGATAGTTTGCTTGGACACCAGCCTGATCTCCAGCTCCTTCCACCTTTGGAAACTATCTAGGTGGTCATACAACTTCTCATGCGAGCTGAGGAGGTGGCACAGATTCTTCCATCCCTGACCAGGGGCGCCGAAGGGCGGCAGTTCATTGTCAAAATGCCGCCCCAAATTCAAGTGCCACCATAGGCGGCTGCCTAATCTTGCCTAATGGGAGGGCCAGCCCTGCTCTGGAAGCAACGTCAGCACAAGAACAGTTCGTCTGGAGCTTAATTAAATGGGTTTCCATGGCCGAGCAGCCACACACAAGCCTAAGATCACTATGGGCAATGCCAAGCGTCAGCTGGAGTGGTGTAAAGCTTGCCAACATTGGACTCTGGATCAGTGGAAATGCATCATCGATGCAACAGTTTGGGGAAGGCCCTTTCCTGTTTCAGCATGACAATGCCCCGTGCACAAAGCGAGGTCCATACAGAAATGGTTTGTCGAGATCAGTGTGGAAGAACTTGACTGAGCTGCACAGAGCCCTGACCTCAACCCCATCGAACACCTTTGGGATGAATTGGAACGCCGACCGCAAGCCAGGTCTAATTGCCCAACATCAGTGCCCGACCTCACTAATGCTTGTGGCTGAATGGAAGCAAGTCCACGCAGCAATGTTCCAACATCTAGTGGAAAGCCTTACCAGAGGCTGTTATAGCAGCAAAGGGGGGACCAACTCCATATTAATGCCCATGATTTTGGAATGAGATGTTCGACGAGCATGTAGTATTTAATTTAGATGATCTTGCTTTCATTCATTATGTTTAAATAATCATGCTTCTCCTATTGCTGACAAAAAGGGCTTCAGCTTGCCTTGCACAGCTGGGTCATTGCGAGGGATCTTCTTCATGAGGTCTCGTGTTTTTGTGATTGATTTATTAAATCCAAATTCTTTTACCATCATTACTGTTACGTCCAGTTGTTTTGCATGTTCCAGTTTTCCCCCGGGGATTTCACGCAAAAGGTGTTTCAGTTTCTTGAATTCATCTTCAGTGAGTTCACACAAGATGTTGTTAAGCGTCTCCTCCCAATCATTTTGGGTGATTCCTAATATGATAGAAATATAGGATAATAATTTAGAGCTCCAAAAAAAAAATGTTTTGATTAAAATAACAGCATCAAAAACTTTGGGTGTATAATTAGGCCTCCTGTACAATAACTGTATTGTATTATATTATATAATCTTCTCGAAAAATACAGTGGTGTAAAGTACTTAAGTAAACATACCCCAAAAAACTACTTAAGTAGTATTTTAAAGTATCTGTTCTTTACTATTTATATTTATTTTCCTAAAGAAAATAATGTACTTTTTACACCATACATTTTCCATGACACCCAAAAGTACTTGTTACATTTTGAATGCTTAGCATGACAGGAAAATAGTACAATTCACACACATCAAGAGAACATCACTGATCCTCCCTACTGCCTCTTATCTGGCAGACTCACTAAACACAAATGCTTCGTTTATAAATTATGTCTGAGAGTTGGAGTATGCCCCTGACTATCCGTAAATAGAAGGAAAAAATAATAATAATATATATATATATACACTGCTCAAAAAAATAAAGGTTACACTAAAATAACACATCCTAGATCTAAATGAATGAAATAATCTTATTAAATACTTTTTTCTTTACATAGTTGAATGTGCTGACAACAAAATCACACAAAAATTATCAATGGAAATCAAATTTATCAACCCATGGAGGTCTGGATTTGGAGTCACACTCAAAATTAAAGTGGAAAACCACACTACAGGCTGATCCAACTTTGATGTAATGTCCTTAAAACAAGTCAAAATGAGGTTCAGTAGTGTGTGTGGCCTCCACGTGACTGTATGACCTCCCTACAACGCCTGGGCATGCTCCTGATGAGGTGGCGGATGGTCTCCTGAGGGATCTCCTCCCAGACCTGGACTAAAGCATCCATCAACTCCTGAACTGCTGACACACTCCAGCCACATGTTCTAGCATTGTCTTGCATTAGGAGGAACCCAGGGCCAACCGCACCAGCATATGGTCTCACAAGGGGTCTGAGGATCTCATCTCGGTACCTAATGGCAGTCAGGCTACCTCTGGTGAGCACATGGAGGGCTGTGTGGCCCCCCAAAGAAATGCCACCCCACACCATGACTGACCCACCGCCAAACCGGTCATGCTGGAGGATGTTGCAGGCAGCAAAACGTTCTCCACTGCATCTCCAGACTCTGTCACATGTGCTCAGTGTGAACCTGCTTTCATCTGTGAAGAGCACAGGGCGCCAGTGGCGAATTTGCCAATCGTGGTGTTCTCTGGCAAATGCCAAACATCCTGCACGGTGTTGGGCTGTAAGCACAACCCCCACCTGTGGACGTCGGGCCCTCATACCGCCCTCATGGAGTCTGTTTCTGACCGTTTGAGCAGACACATGCACATTTGTGGCCTGCTGGAGGTCATTTTGCAGGGCTCTGGCAGTGCTCCTCCTGCTCCTCCTTGCACAAAGGCGGAGGTAGCGGTCCTGCTGCTGGGTTGTTGCCCTCCTACGGCCTCCTCCACGTCTCCTGATGTACTGGCCTGTCTCCTGGTAGCGCCTCCATGCTCTGGACTCTTGGACGAGATGGGTCCCATTATGCCTGGCGAAAACCAAACACTGCATTCCACAGTAAGAACATCATACCAAAGGTCAAGCATGGTGGGGGTGGTGTGATGGTTTGGGGATGCTTTGCTGCCTCAGGACCTGGACGACTTGCCTTAATAGAAGGAACCATGAATTCTGCTCTGTATCAGAGAATTCTACAGGAGAATGTCAGACCATCCGTCTGTGAGCTGAAGCTGAAGCGCAGCTGGGTCATGCAGCAAGACAATGATCCAAAACACACAATCAAGTCTACATGAAAATTGCTAAAAAGCAACAGATTGGAAGTTTTGGAATGGCCTAGTCAAAGTCCAGACCTAATCCCAATTGAGATGTTGTGGCAGGACCTGAAACGAGCAGGCCACGCTTGAAAACCCACACGTCACTGAGTTAAAGCAGTTCTGCATGGAAGAGTGGGCCAAAATTCCTCCACAGCGATGTGAGAGACTGATCAACAACTACAGGAAGCATTTGGTTGGAGACATTGCAGCTAAAGGTGGCACAACCAGTTATTGAGTGTAAGGGGGCAAATACTTTTTCACACAGGGGAATTGGGTGTTGCATAACTTTGTTTATGAAATAAATGAATTAAATATGTAATTGTTGTGTTATTTCTTCACTTATGTTCCCTTTATCTAATATTAGGTTTTGGTTGAAGATCTGATAACATTCAGTATCACAAATATGCACAAGTAGAGAAAATTAGAAAGGGGGCAAATACTTTTTCATAGCACTGTATATATTGTGCTGTCTGATTTGTTTAACATAAGGAATGTGAAAATATTTATACTTTTACTTTTGATACTTAAGTATATTTAAAACCAAATACTTTTAGACTTTTACTGAAGTAGTATTTTACTGGGTGACTCACTTTTACTTGAGTAATTTTCTATTAATGTATCTTTACTTCTACTCAAGTATGACAATTGGCTACTTTATCCACCACTGGAAAAATACAACATAACGGTAAAGCACAATACATGTATTACTTATATTATGAACACTAACCTACATTTTTCAATACTAGCCTCTGACAATTTAAACTTCTAAACTTCTTCCACTAGCGTAAAAAATACTTTTGGACAGCTGAAGCAAGTAGAAAACTTCCCCCCCCCCCATATGTCATGGAAAGAGCAGGTGTTCTTAATGATTTGTATACTCTGTGTATATGGGTAGGCTTGTTCTGCCTCTGCCAGAATAACCAAGAATATCAATAAGCATACTTACTATTAGTGGACATTTCTTCAGTTGCTGTTAACTTGTCATGTGTTTGGTTCAACTCTTCTTTTGTTTGGTTCAACTCTTCTTTTGTTTGGTTCAACTCTTCTTCTTTTTGGTTCAACGCTTCTTTTGTTTGGTTCAACTCTTCTTTTGTTTGGTTCAACTCTTCTTTTGTTTGGTTCAACGCTTCTTCTTTTTGGTTCAACGCTTCTTTTGTTTGGTTCAACGCTTCTTTTGTTTGGTTCAACGCTTCTTTTGTTTGGTTCAACTCTTCTTTTGTTTGGTTCAACTCTTCTTTTGTTTGGTTCAACTCTTCTTTTGTTTCTTTGTCCTCTTCTGTCTGTTCATAATTTTTCTTTACTTTGGTTCTTAACTGATCAAAATGAGCCTTTAATTCTTGTATTTCTTCAGTCTTCTGTTTAATGATCTTCTCCAGTTGTTCTATCTTCCTCTCACGGGATTTCAATGATTTCTTATTATTCTTATATCTTGACAGATGTAATTTAAGACTTTCATACTTCTTTTCAAGGTTTCTTTTCAGAGATGTCTTTTTCTTCAGTATCTTCTCTGTGTCTATCTCTTTCATGTTGAAATTCTCATGTTTGTTCTCAGCTATTGTTACCTCTAATTTCTCGATCAGATTCATACTCTGAACCTTGTGTGACTTTTTGTCAGAAAGACAAAAATACCTTCCTTCACATTTCTCTATCAACCCCTCAAGTTTAAATGTAGTAATGTATTCGTCAATACGCATATTCTCCAATCCTTCCTCATTTGTGAACAGCACCACTGTATTATTCCATACTCTTTCAGTGAACATATCTTCAAACTTGCTCCTTTCTTCTTCTTCTTCTTCTTCTTCTTCTTCATTTGTGAGAATAGCTAGAGAGTCTGTACAACCGATTCTAATAACCAAGAGGACAGCGTTAGGTCCATCTGTAAATGACGACTGGACAGATTTTATAATCTGCTGTTTTGTCTCCTCAGTTAATCGTCTAGACCAACCTGGAGTGCGGATCACAGTAATTTTACGATTGCCTGTGATGGTATTTTTCTTCACAGCTTTTTTTCTCCATGATGTCCAGTAAGTGAATTCATTTTTGTTCAGGATGATGTTTCCTGCTTTATTCTTTCCAGCACCATGGCAACCAATAAGCACAAAATCCAGTTCTTCAAAAAGGACAACTGTTGGTGACAGGGTAATGACAAACCAAAAATATTGTTAGATGATTTTTTAAGAAGTTTGTTTCTAAAGAGATTAAGAATTTAATGATTTAATCAATATAACAAGTTCATACCATCTTTTGACTCATTCTCTCCAACCAATGGAATACTATCAGAGGCTATGGAGTGGACAGAGTATGGTTAACTATATAAAAAATAACAAGTAACTGAACATGTTGGTGTCAACTAAGTAAAGAAACCTACCACTTGACCCAGATCCCATTTAAGCCACTGCAATGTCACATAGGACTCCCGTTGCTTTAAAAACCACTGTGTTCACTATTTGCTGCAGTGTCTACCGGTATTTGAATCCATGACAATGGCATCCTGGTTCTTCTCCATGTTATGTAAATCCTGGGAATATAAATAATAATTGACAGTCAAAAAAGCTTTAGAATTATAGTTAGTTATCTCCTTGGTGCCTTTATACGTGATACAGCACCTACCCACTGGGCATAGACGTCAGTTCAACATCTAGTTCTGATTTACAGTGGGGGAAAAAAGTATTTAGTCAGCCACCAATTGTGCAAGTTCTCCCACTTAAAAAGATGAGAGAGGCCTGTAACTTTCATCATAGGTACACGTCAACTATGACAGACAAATTGAGAAAAGAATTCCAGAAAATCACATTGTAGGATTTTTTATGAATTTATTTGCAAATTATGGTGGAAAATAAGTATTTGGTCACCTACAAACAAGCAAGATTTCTGGCTCTCACAGACCTGTAACTTCTTCTTTAAGAGGCTCCTCTGTCCTCCACTCGTTACCTGTATTAATGGCACCTGTTTGAACTTGTTATCAGTATAAAAGACACCTGTCCACAACCTCAAACAGTCACACTCCAAACTCCACTATGGCCAAGACCAAAGAGATGTCAAAGGACACCAGAAACAAAATTGTAGACCTGCACCAGGCTGGGAAGACTGAACCTGCAATAGGTACGCAGCTTGGTTTGAAGAAATCAACTGTGGGAGCAATTATTAGGAAATGGAAGACATACAAGACCACTGATAATCTCCCTCGATCTGGGGCTCCACGCAAGATCTCACCCCGTGGGGTCAAAATTATCACAAGAACGGTGAGCAAAAATCCCAGAACCACACGGGGGACCTAGTGAATGACCTGCAGAGAGCTGGGACCAAAGTAACAAAGCCTACCATCAGTAACACACTATGCCGCCAGGGACTCAAATCCTGCAGTGCCAGACGTGTGCCCCTGCTTAAGCCAGTACATGTCCAGGCCCGTCTGAAGTTTGCTAGAGTGCATTTGGATGATCCAGAAGAGGATTGGGAGAATGTCATATGGTCAGATGAAACCAAAATATAACTTTTTGGTAAAAACTCAACTCGTTGTGTTTGGAGGACAAAGAATGCTGAGTTGCATCCAAAGAACACCATACCTACTGTGAAGCATGGGGGTGGAAACATCATGCTTTGGGGCTGTTTTTCTGCAAAGGGACCAGGACGACTGATCCGTGTAAAGGAAAGAATGAATGGGGCCATGTATCGTGAGATTTTGAGTGAAAACCTCCTTCCATCAGCAAGGGCATTGAAGATGAAACGTGGCTGGGTCTTTCAGCATGACAATGATCCCAAACACACCGCCCGGGCAACGAAGGAGTGGCTTCGTAAGAAGCATTTCAAGGTCCTGGAGTGGCCTAGCCAATCTCCAGATCTCAACCCCATAGAAAATCTTTGGAGGGAGTTGAAAGTCTGTTGCCCAGCGACAGCCCCAAAACATCACTGCTCTAGAGGAGATCTGCATGGAGGAATGGGCCAAAATACCAGCAACAGTGTGTGAAAACCTTGTGAAGACTTACAGAAAACGTTTGACTTGTGTCATTGCCAACAAAGGGTATATAACAAAGTATTGAGAAACTTTTGTTATTGACCAAATACTTATTTTCCACCACAATTTGCAAATAAATTCATTAAAGATCCTACAATGTGATTTTCTGGAATTTTTTTTCTCATTTTGTCTGTCATAGTTGACGTGTACCTATGATGAAAATTACAGGCCTCTCTCATCTTTTTAAGTGGGAGAACTTGCACAATTGGTGGCTGACTAAATACTTTTTTTCCCCACTGTATATTAGGTTGAGTTGTCAACTAGCCATGAAATCAACATGAAACCAACAACAAATGTCACCATTTCATTAGATTTAGATTTAAAGTACAAAATGCCTTTACGTTGTAGACTTGAAAATCCAATCAGTTTTCCATGTTGATTCAACGTCACCAAATATAGTGTTTTGGGATTAAATGTGTAAACAACGTTGATTCAACCAGTTTTTGCCCACTGATATATTCCCCACAGCAGTTAAATGTTGTTGCATAATGATTGTCTCTGACGTTCCCTTGTCTGGTTAGAGCGTGGCCTAAATTCCAAGGGCATGGTTTGGTTTTATATTTCAGTTGATAAGAAACTGTGTCATGTCATTGTCAACAAACAAACACAACAACTGAGGATATAATATTTTCTCATTTTGAATGGTCCTCTTAAATACCACAAAAATTGGATATTTTATTTTGCATACTGCTTAGAAGGTCCAGTAACATATACTAATGCTTAGGCAATCAGCATATAGATATATATATATAGAATATCACAGTGCATTTCCCACTGAGAGGTTAGAGTTGTGTGATGAAATACTGCTAATAGCTGTTGAGATTAAATAGCCTACTGCATGAATTGTTGAGATTAAATACTGTTGAGATCAAATCAGATATTGTATGGAATATTTTAAAAATATCTACATTCATGAAGTACTGAAGCTATTGAGTCGAATGTTTCTAAAGAGTAAACATTTCATGGTTTCCTTACATTCATGGTGGATCCCAGGTTTAGTCTGATCATATAACGGCTTCATTTGGTGAGAGCACATGGCTAATGGAGTTTGTTTGAGCTGAAGTGAGACCTTAAGATAAAGGACGCCTGCCTCCTAGGCTGCATCACTTCCTCTGCCCCATTTTGTTTTATTTGGTTTGTGTGTTTGTCTGATTTTAACTAGCTTGTTTTTTGAGTAAAAGGTAAGAGACAATTATATTTATGAAACAAAGCAATTGAACGGAATTGAGAAACAGGAATGTGTTGAAACGAAATAATGAAACATATATTTTTAAATACAAGTATTTTGATGTTTGCCTCTGCTTCACTCTGCTTGCCCAAACCAGACCTAGAACCTGCCACTTTTCCAACTTTTGACACTTGAATAATTGTAGACCCAGGGTTCTGAAGCAACGTCCCCTAAAATACGTATTTTCCAGACGTTGCATTTACAGTACCAGTCAAAGGTTTGGACACACCTACTGATTCCAGGGTTTTTCCTTATTTTTACTATTTTCTACATTGTAAAATAATAGTTAAGACATCAAAACTATGAAAAAACACATATGGAATCATGTAGTAACCAAAAAAGTGTTAACCTCTTAAGGATCAGACCCTTTTTTTCAATTTTTGCCTAAAATGACATACCCTAATCTAACTGCCTGTAGCTCAGGACCTAAAGCAAAGATATGCATATTCTTGATACCATTTGAAAGGAACTACTTTGAAGTTTGTGGAAATGTGAAATGAATGTAGGAAAATATAACACATTGATCTGGTAAAAGATAATACAAACAAAAAAAACATGCGTTTTCAATTGTTTAGTTTATTCCATCATGTTTGAAATGCAAGAGAAAGGCCACAAAATAATATTGCAGTTTAGGCACAATTTAGATTTTGACCACTAGATGGCAGCAGTGTGTGTGCAAAGTTTCAGATTGATCCAGTGAAGCATTGCAATACTGAAATATTTTGCAAGTCTGCCCAAATGTGCCAAATTGGTCAATTGATACATTTTCTAGTACATAACTATAGAAAACATACAAAAATGATATGCTAATACAAAATGTAAGTTTAAACACTCCCAGGAATGTCATACATGACGGATCATTAGCTTTTACACTAACTTTCAAACATCTAGATGGCCGGGCGGGGTGGGTGTGGAGCCAGAGACAGCAGGGGTTCAAACTGTAGAAACCAGTTCCTACATTTGAATATAAAAATTGATTTTATCAAACAAAACTATGCTACAGAATAACAACACAAAAATCCATAAAAACGCATGTCAAAAATGTTATAAATTGATTTACATTTTAATGAGGGAAATAAGTATTTTGACCCCCTCTCAATCAGAAAGGTTTCTGGCTCCCAGGTGTCTTTTATACAGGTAACGAGCTGAGATTAGGAGCACACTCTTAAAGGGAGTGCTCCTAATCTCAGCTTGTTACCTGTATAAAAGACACCTGTCCACAGAAGCAATCAATCAATCAGATTCCAAACTCTCCACCATGGCCATGACCAAAGAGCTCTCCAAGGATGTCAGGGACAAGATTGTAGACGTACACAAGGCTGGAATGGGCTACAAGACCATTGCCAAGCAGCTTGGTGAGAAAGTGACAACAGTTGGTGCGATTATTCGCAAATGGAAGAAACACAAAAGAACTGTCAATCTCCCTCGGCCTGGGGCTCCATGCAAGAGCTCACCTTGTGGAGTTGCAAAGAACATGAGAACGGTGAGGAATCAGCCCAGAACTACACGGGAGGATCTTGTCAATGATCTCAAGGCAGCTGGGACCATAGTCACCAAGAAAACAATTGGTAACACACTACGCCGTGAAGGACTGAAATCCTGCAGCGCCCGCAAGGTCCCCCTGCTCAAGAAAGCACATATTCAGGCCCGTCTGAAGTTTGCCCAATAATATCTGAATGATTCAGAGGAGAACTGGGTGAAAGTGTTGTGGTCAGATGAGACCAAAATCGAGCTCTTTGGCATCAACTCAACTCGCCGTGTTTGGAGGGGGAGGAATGCTGCCTATGACCCCAAGAACCCCATCCCTACCATCAAACATGGAGGTGGAAACATTATGCCTTGGGGGTGTTTTTCTGCTAAGGGGACAGGACAACTTCACCGCATCAAAGGGACGATGGACGGGGCCATGTACCGTCAAATCTTGGGTTAGAACCTCCTTCCCTCATCCAGGGCATTGAAAATGGGTCGTGGATGGGTATTCCAGCATGACAATGACTCAAAACACACGGCCAAGGCAACAAAGGAGTGGCTCAAGAAGAAGCACATTAAGGTCCTGGAGTGGCCTAGCCAGTCTCCAGACCTTAATCCCATAGAAAATCTGTGGAGGGAGCTGAAGGTTCGAGTTGCCAAACGTCAGCCTCGAAACCTTAATGACTTGGCGAAGATCTGCAAAGAGGAGTGGACAAAATCCCTCCTGAGATGTGTGCAAACCTCGTGGCCAACTACAAGGAACGTCTGACCTCTCTGATTGCCAACAAGGTTTTTGCCACCAAGTACTCAGTCATGTTTTGCAGAGGGGTCAAATACTTATTTCCCTCATTAAAATGCTAATTAATTTATAAAAATTTTGACATGCGTTTTTCTGGATTTTGTTGCTGTTATTCTGTATCTCACTGTTCAAATAAACCTACCATTAAAATTATAGACTTATCATGTCTTTGTCAGTGGGCAAACGTACAAAATCAGCAGGGGATCAAATACTTTTTTCCCTCACTGTAGTTTCATCGTAGTGCTTGATGGTTTTTGCGACTGCACTTGAAGAAACGTTCAAAGTTCTTGAAATGTTCAGTATTGACTGACCTTCATGTCTTAAAGTAATGATGGACTGTCGTTTCTCTTTGCTTATTTGAGTTGTTTTTGCCATAATTGGTATTTTACCAAATAGGGCTATCTTCTGTATACCCCCCGCTACATTGTCACAACAGAACTGATTGGCTCAAATGCATTAAGAAGGAAATAAATTCCACAGATTCACTTTTAAGAAGGCACACCTGTTAATTTAAATGCATTCCAGGTGACTACCTCTTGAAGCTGGTTGTGAGAATGCCAAGAGTGTGCAAAGCTGTCATCAAGGCAAAGGGTGGCTATTTGACGAATCTCAAATATATTTTGATTTGTTTAACACTCTTTTGGTTACTACATGATTCCATATGTGTTATTTCATAGTTTTGATGTCTTCACTATTATTCTACAGTGTAGAAAATAGTAAAAAAAATAAAGAAAAACCCCTTGAATGAGTAGGTGTGTCCAAACTTTTGACTAGTACTTCAACTGTTTTTTAATTTTTAATTTTCTCACATTGAAAATGTAGAGAAGGTTGTGTAGATTTGTAGGCAAAGAAATCCTACTGAATCCATTTTTAGATTTAATTTGAAGGCAGCAAAATGTGAAGACAGTGCAAGGGGTGTGTAGACTCACTAGGCACTGCAAAGTTGTCCAGTTGATTTGATCTCAACCATACCAAATGATTGTCAAATATCAGATTATAGCTGTTCCATTTAGGAAATCTGTTTTGTCCTCTCTGTATTTCACCATAATAACGTGGCTTCTCAAAACCCCCTTCACAACATTTATGGTTTCTGTAATGAAAACAGCAGGCTGTAAAGCTTTATGCTTTAATTTAGCATATTATCATAAAACGGAACTTTGCACTATTACAAATCACTTTGTTGATTGATTTGCATTTGCATGTGTATATCATGGTTTTACAAATAGAAGTGTTGCAATGGATATTTAAAGAGGCTGGAATATTGTAGTTTAAATCTGATGAAGTTTAGATTTTGTCTAGCTTTTAAATTGTGGTTTCATTCATTGGGGACATGATACAACAGATTGAAAATTAGTTGCTGTCCATGTAGTTTTATGGTGTCCTTGGCTTCCAAGATAAACAGTGACATGATATGGCAGTAAAAAAACAGGACACACAGACGGACGATGATGCGCACACACGCTCGCTCACTTTCAGTTTTTCATCAGTTTATTCTGGCTTTTTGTTTCTTGTGTTTCTTTTGAACTAATGTAAAGCATCTTTAGGTCTTTGAAAAGCGCTATATAAATCCCATGTAGAAGTAGTAGTAGTTTTTAAAGTCTGAAAGTCTGAATTAGATTCTGACAAAACAAAGAAAGAAATCTCACTTAGTTACCTTTACCATACAGTATCTCTCTCCAGCATTGTTTTGGTTGCTTGGGTCACCTAAAAATTTAAACAAACACAATTTTTCTCTGCAACCTGGCATTTTGAGGGGCTGTAGAGAAGACAAACCCTTTCTTCTCATGGATACTCTTTGAATTTAACCTTAAAACGCCTCCGCCATCTTGTCGTTACACTGGGAAAATATTTTAACCGACAGAGGTTCCTATGAACATAGATGGATAACACAATAAACAGGCACTCACCATAAAAGGTCACCTTAAGTCTTCTTCTCATAATTGCAAAAATCCATTGTGATCAAAATAATGGATAAGTATTCTTAACTTCAATTACAGAGTTGCCAGCGGGGCACACTATGCTTAGACCTAAATCTCATATCCATTCCCTCCCAACCGAATACAAATACAGGAAATAGCAGAGGGGAGTTGCAAGAACAATGGAAACGGGTTCAAAGAACTCTCAAGAGATGATGATCTGGAGGAAAGGCGAGCATTCCATAAAATAATACATAAGCACATCAGACAAAATCAAGGAATGTGTCAACAGTGAAGACCCTAATCAAGCTACTGCACTTGATTTGTGAAAAACATATTTCATATATCTCCGTTTTGCTCTACGACCCCCACAAGCCCCACGGGACTCATCTGAAGTCAGTAACGCCGATGTGCCAACTTCTGTCTGTAGCATCCGAACCATTTGGGCTACAAACTAATGTGACCCCACTGTGGAAAGGGGAGAGTCTCTCGAACATGAAAGTCCGTTTTGCTCTACGACCCCCACAAGTGTCACGGGACTCGTCTGAAGGTAACCAATACAAATGAATGGAATTATGGAGGTAGTTTTGTGGCAACAAAAATTAGGGGTTAAATAAGTGTCCCCCCAAAAAAATCTGAAACCCTTATTCTTTATGATTTCTTTTGTTGACTGTCTTTTTTTGCCATTTAAGAATGTTTTATTCAATGTGTTTCTACAGGCTATAGTAGTAAAGGTCATATTCAATATTTGATACATTTTTTAAAAATATATTTTTGGGGGATACCTAAAGGGGTCCTAAAGTAATTTGAATGATTAGAAAAAGAGTTAGGAGGGGCGTGGTTTTGGCATTGAACTGAGCGGAGGTGTTTTTAGTGCTCTCCTGCCAACTTCGGCTACATTTATTTTAAATTATTTTAACCTCTTATTTTAAATCCTCGTAACACGAATAGCAATTTCTTTGGAAAATGACATGCGTATCTACATCCGTTATGAATCGACTCAAACATAGCCCTCCTAATACAAGAAGAACATATCTCATGCCACAAGTCCGACATGGCAACCAACAATGTCAACCAACTAAACTAGAGCAAAGGGGTTTTGTAAGCAATCTCTAGCATGAGGGTAGACTTTTCCACCAAACTTGAAGGTGTCCTAACAGGGATTAGTGTGGGTAAACGTTACCTTCAAGCCTACTCCACACGCTGGACGAAGCAGGGGAATGCATTAGCACGGTGGAAGATACTGTCGTCACTCTCAAAACAACGACTGAAAAGTTGGAAAAAAAGGTGCCGAACCTTACTTCAAAACTAAGCTCGCTCGAGAACCACCACAGGAGGTCTAATTTGAGATTGGTTAATCTACCCGAAAAAGTGGAAAATGGTGATGCAGTTGCGTTTCTTGAGAGATGGGGGTCCGGACAACTTTCTGGACCCCCTGCGCATTGAAAGAGCCCATCGGCTTCCAGCTCCTACAGGCCCGAGAAGCCACCCTTCTCCCAGAGTCCTTATCATGAAGTTTCTCAACTTTCAAGACAAAATCCGAGTGATGCGAAAAGCCAGGGCCAAGGGCAAGGTGATGTACGGGGACCAAGAGATCATGTTCTTCCCTGACCTATCCGCGAACATGCACCGAAAAAGAAAAGGCTACGACGGGGTCAAACACCAGCTCAGGTCCCTCAACATTGCCTATGGAATAGCCTTCCCATCTAAACTATGTCTGACTTACAATGGACGGTCACACGAGTTTGAATCTCCCTCTCAAGCCAAGGCGTTCATCCGTGACATACAACATGAATCTTCTTCCTAGTCATGTTGCCGCTGTGAAGTTTACCACCCCTCTGGACTATGGAGAATTAAACCACTTTGGATTATGTGACTGTTGGAAAGCTAACTAACATCAGCCAATGTATTTGCTGCTACAGTAGCTAGCATAACAGTTAAGTGAATAACATGGCGAGCTAGCCCACTCAAAGTTTCCTTATTATTTGTAGCCTATATGTGCTCATCAGTTAGCTGCGTTTCTTCCATATGACAGGCGAGATAGCTGTCAATTGATCGTTGGACATCAAGTTAAAATTTATTTTTGTTTTGTTGATAATTCTCTTCCATTGGATTACATGAGACACTGTAAAATGCTTGTGAAGATGTTTAGCTCCATGTCAACAGACTCGAAATGGCTAATGTTACCTCACTTATTTAGCCTGTGAGCCAGCCATAACATAGCTGGATCTTATTAATTCATTCTGCACCACCGAGAAGCATCGGGAGTACTTTATATAAAGACTTAAGTTTCGATCATATCCTTGGACAAAAATGATTGACACTCACGTGCAAGCCTGACATTATCGCATGCAAAGGGCCTTTGGGTAACGTAGCACATATTCAATGGTATCTCTTTTTCTTGCGTAGCCTGTTCCTTTCTGATCTTAAAAATAATAATATTTATAAACGTATTATGGTATACTACGTGATGTAACAACTTTCATTATACAATATTCATTAATGTATGTAAAACTCATAAGATGCATGTGGGACAGAGGACAAGGACACGCCATGTGTTATTGGTTTCACTGGTTAGTGACAGAGGGTCGGTGTGCCAAGATAGATTGGGGGCCACTGTTGCTAATCTTAGGAGGGGTACGTGAGGGACTGGCCTGGCTAGGGTGCCACACGATACCAAGTATGTGGATGCTATTGTAGTAGATGAGTGACACTCAATAATGTTTGGCAACTGTGTGGGACAGAAGTAGATAGGAAGGGCATTATACAAACTGAGAGATTTTCTATGGAAGTCATTCATATGGCAGGAGGCTACGTCCGTACCGCCTGTCATTGAATCCATTATTGTAACCATTAAATAATGATGAATCAACTCTCCATCTGTGTCCCATATTGTCTTACATCCTGAAGTACTCGATACCAGAGAAACTCATCATAACACTACATTAGCGCTATATGTATGGGCCATCTTGTTACTTGTTAGCAACTAACAACAGACCCTCTGTTGCAGATCATCTATAACTATTTTGGACTGTCCATATTGGCAAATTCCCCCCCAAAAATGTAGATGCATGCCAGCAAAGCCACTACACAACACAACACTAAACAATACATTAATTGCCCTATAACGGTGACAAACAGTACCCACAAACTGTTAGGGCCTACATAAAGCTGTCCCAACAGCTGAGCTTTCTTTTCAGCACCATTGAGTGAATCCTTACCACTGCTACACCTGGCTATCAGTGGAGCCTTGTCTGGCAGCGAAACAGTTAATTCAGCCTAATTTACTGCCTTTAAAAAAAACATAGCTGATATGGCTGACTTGCGTAAACAAATGTGGTTTCTACTGACAATTGAGATGTACCAACTATGGCATAAGGGGACGACGAGCGCATAAGAGGCATTCCTTAATTTCGATAAAGACATAAATGAGCGAGCTAGGACAGACGTAAGTATAACTATTTTTTCAGCACTTTTGAAATGTACAGTGACAGAATTCAGAACATGGGCCGTTCTTACAGTATTCTCTCTGTACACCAAGTCAGAACCGTAGGATACATAAAGCAGACAATGAAAGCTCTTACAATTTTCGATGATGACATTTCTCTAAAGCAGGCTATAGGCTACATGTCCATCAACAAGTCAGAACAGTAGGCTAAGTTATGAGGGGGAAAGGGACCAAATTATTAGAGTGAGGCACATGGAGTACTAACAGCTTACTACACAACATACACTTAGGATTACTTTCTTAGCTACAGTATACATATCTCCCTGGCATATTACATCATTTATGCAGCAGCACACAAGACATTTTTGGACTCACCTTGTTGTGCTGTGCTCACTTGAACAGGAAGGTGGCATGGCAGTCCTTGTGGGCAAATGTTGTCATTAAACTTTGTCATCAAAGTCTGGCATTCTCTGGATTTATGGTGCTTTCAAGACAACTGGGAACTCTGAAAAAAACAAGGTTGAATCATGACGTCAGTGATCTTCAGGTCGAAGCTCTAGAAAGAGGCCAGAGTTCCCGACTTGAAATTCAGAGTTGGATGACAGTTCAAAACTTATTTTCCCAGTCGGAGCTCATTTTTTTCAGAGTTCCAGCTGTCTTGAACTCACTGAAGCCGGAGATTTCCCAGTTCTGAGTTTCCAGTTGTTTTGAACGCAGCAGAAGTCATGCTGGATTGACAGCATGGCCAATGTTGAATGTTTATCCTTTTACGCTTGGAAAATAGACCCTTAAACGCAGACTTGGACCACATACCCACTCCACTGAATAGCAGGCTAGTGATTGCTTTGCAATGCTTGCAGTTAGCCACTGATTCCTTCCAAACCACTCATTGTTTAATTTGCAATTTCCAACTTGTTGTGTAATGTTTATGTCCAATGGAAGATGGCCGATGAGCACCGCTACATTTTATCTATAATTGATCTTCATATGACAAGGATTGAAAAGGATTTGCCAGTAGATTGTCGACTTGATTCATAATGATGACTGCTTGTCTAGCTAGCTAGCTAAGATTTTGAAAGTATGATGTTGACAATCATCCGTCCAATCAAAGCTACGATAGATATAACGTGATTTGAGGTCATTTTATCTGTGGCCAATGACCTTGAGTCTTCTTGGATGGGCACTTCTAATGTAACTCTATGTAACACCCAAGGGGCTGTGACGTAGTGTCCCCATGAGTGACAGAACACTGAGCGAATCACGGCGCAACTAAACTAGAGAACATTACCAATCCCTACGCTCCGTATTTCCCGCTGGCTGCCCCACCACCACAGAGAGCACTGAGCTAAGCTGAAACAACTGCATTTTGGAGATGCCTTAGTTTTTTACATTGTTTGCAAACTGATATGTGACACGTATTAATGCCAAAATAACATGTTTTAATCTTTTTGTTAAATGACTTCATATGCAAAACTGAAATTTACTTTGTGTAATGTCCGTGGAGTTGGTAAACTATCCAAGCTTAAACAGGTTATTTACTAGGCTTAAACAACTTCATTAATCTATTGTGTTCCTACAGGAAACTCACTTGTTGAATAATGAGCTATTTAAAGTATGCAGGAGATGGCCAGGGCAAATGATAGCGTCCCGTTTCTCCTCTCATTCTAGTGGTGTTATGCTTTTAATTCACATATGTACTGTAAGTCGCTCTGGATAAGAGCGTCTGCTAAATGACTAAAATGTAAATGTAAATGTTCCATTTCAAGTGGATAATATTATTACTGATACAGCTGGTAGATACATTTTGATACAGGGAGCTCTTTTGAATGAGCGTATTAATCTGGTTAATGTTTATGGTCCTAATGATGATAATCCAAAATTATTTGAGATTGATATTGATAGCCTCCCTTCCTGGTAAAGTCCTAATGGCAAGGGATTTTAATTGCACTCTTGATCCTAATCTAGATCACTCCTCTAGTTTTGACACTTATAGCGTTTCATTAAGGGCTTAAATCTATGTGATCCTTGGAGGACTCCTGAGTAAAAGGGAGTATTCATGTCACTCTTCGACATTTAAATCATATTCTCGTATAGACTACTTTTTAGTTTCTTCTTAATTGCTTCCCAATGTAGCAGGAAGTGGATATGATGGTATTGTTCTGAGTGACCATTCCCCTGTGTCATTATTCTATAGGGATACAAAACTAGTCAAAGGATCCTCTAGATCAGGAGTGTCAAACTCATTTTAGCTCAGGGGCCACATGGAGGAAAATCTATTCCCAAGTGGGCCGGACCGGAAAAATCATGGTATATATAACTTAAAAACAACAACTTCAGATTGTTTTCTTTGTTTTAATACGATCAACATACAACATAAAGCTGGAGCCTGAGGACAGTGTGTCCAAAATAGTACAAGCACAACATCACTATTAATCATAAAACACGTCAAGTTTATTTGAAAATTCTAAAGAAAAAGAACACACAAACACACAATGCCTCAGTGATTAACAGAACTGTTTCACAGATCACAGAACTATATCAGGGTGTCATTTCTCAGGCAGAAATGTAGATACAAATAATGAAATCCTGTTCCCCAAACAAGTGCAAGAACCACAGAGTCAAGAATAGGTTAAATATACAAATAAAATAAAATCAATTAAAAACAATAGCACATCAACATAAAAACATATAAACATAAAGCTGGAGCCTGAGGACAGTGTCCAAAAGCACAACATCACTATTAATCATAAAACACCTCGAGTTATTTGAAAGTTCTGAGGACAAAGAACACACAAACACACAATGCCTCAGTGATTAACAGAACTGTTTCACAGATCACAGAACTATATCAGGGTGTCATTTCTCAGGCAGAAATGTAGATAAAAATAATGAAATCCTGTTCCCCAAACAAGTGCAAGAACCACAGAGTCAAGAATAGGTTAACTATACAAATAAAATAAAATCATTTAAAACAATAGCACAACATAAATAAATACAAAATCAACATAAAAACATAAACATAAATCTGAAAGCGTTGCTCAAACTCCCGTAACAGTCCCATTATTTTATCTTTGAACCGCTTCATGTCTGCCACATGTTGGGTCGCGCACACATTTTTCAGACAGGGGAAGTGAGCTGCATCACCACCGGCAAGTTGCGTCTCCCACAATGACAGCTTCAACTTGAAAGAACGTATGCTGTCATAATACTGCGTGACAACTTTGTTGCGCCCTTGCAGCTGTTTGTTCAAGTTATTCAGGTGCTCTGTAACATCCACCATAAATGCAAGGTCCTGCATCCATTCTGCGGAATGAAATTCTAACACTGGTTTGCCCTTTTCTTCCATGAACTGTTCAATTTCTTCTCGTAAATCAAAGAAACGCCTCAGCACAGCACCTCGGCTTAACCCTCTTACCTCAGTGTGGTATGGCAGGCCATAGATGTGGTCTTTCTCTCTGAGAAGGCTGTCAAACTGACAGTGATTCAGGCTTCTGGATCGAATGAAATTAACAGTTTGGATGACCACCTTCATGACGTTATCCATCTTTAATGACTTGCAACACAAAGCCTCCTGGTGCAAAATACAGTGAAAAGTAAAAAAATCACGTCCTCCATTTGCAGATTGCACTTTCTCTCTGAACTTTGTCACAACGCCTGCTTTTTTCCCGATCATTGAGGGTGCACCATCTGTTGCCAGGCTGACAGCGCGGGACCAGTCCACTCCGACCCTGTCCAGCGCGCCGACGAGTGCGGTAAAAATATCAGCTGCTGTCGTTGTATCTGTCATCGGCACCAACTCCACGAACTCCTCGGTGACGGTCAATGTGTCATCAACTCCGCGGATGAAAATGGCCAGTTGTGCAACATCTGTAATGTCCGTGCTTTCATCAATTGCAACCGAAAACGCAATAAATGACTTTACTTTTTGCTTCAACTGGCTGTCCAAATCCACTGAAAGATCGGAAATCCTGTCTGCAACTGTGTTTCTTGTCAGGCTGATATTTGCAAAAGCCTGCCGCTTTTCAGGGCACACAATCTCCGCTGCCTTCATCATGCATGTTTTTACAAATTCACCCTCACTAAATGGTTTTGAAGCCACTGCGATTTCATTAGCAATGAGGTAGCTAGCTTTCACTGCAGCGTCACTGATGTCTCGGCTGTGAGTAAACACAGACTGCTGTTTCTTCAGACCCGCCAACAGTTCATTCACCTTCTCTCATCTCCGCTGTCCTTGAAAGTTGTCATATTTGTCGGCATGAAGACTCACATAGTGGCGACGAAGGTTATATTCTTTCAGCACTGCAACATGCTCTGAACACACCAAACATACAGCTTTCCCATTCAATTCCGTGAATAAATAGGATGACCATTTTTCTTGGAACACTCTGCACTCTGCGTCCACTTTTCTCTTTTTTGACAGAGACATATTGGGGCAATGAGGGTGCCAAAGCACATAATGTTAAAAGTAGAAGCCGTAATATATCTCGCGGGCAAAACAAAGTAGCTCATTGGCTGCACGTGCTTGACCTACTTGCTCTGCCCCGGTATAAACAGTTTGCTTGCTTAACACAATTGCTATTGCGCCATCCAGTGGACGTAATTGAAACAGCAGTTTATTTTATTGAAAAATTGCAGCGCATTTTTATACTTTACAAAATATATATATATATTATTATTATTATTATTTATTTTTATCATCTCGCGGGCCGGATTAAACCCGTTTGCGGGCCTGATCCGGCCCGCGGGCCGGATGTTTGACACCCCTGTCGTAGAGCAAAACGGAGAACACCACCGTGTTTGTGAGAATCTCCCCTTATCACAGTAGGGTCCCATACGTTTTTAGCCCAAACGGTTCGTACGCTACCAAACAGAAGTTGGCACATCGACGGTACCGACTTTAGACGAGTAGCAAGGCACTTGTGGGGGTCGAAGACCAAAACGGAAAACACCATCATGTTCGTGAGAGTCTCCCCTTTCCATAGTGGTCATACGCTACAGATGTTTATGTTAGAAGACCAATTTTCAGGATGTCTCATGGTCTGACAAACACAGCTCTAGCTCTGCCACCTTTCACCGCAGATACGGAAGTATGACACAGATATCTCTAGCTTAAATTGACAGATTTTGATGGGGATTTTTTTTGTTATGTAATTTAAATTGACACACCGGTGAATCAATCGAGAGAGAGTACAGAGACCAAAAACATCAAAACAACACTCAATCTCTTAGCACAGTTTACTATAACTGTAACGAAGGAACTCTCAGTCATTTACCATAATAACACATTTATGCTACGACACATCCAAAAAATATTGCATTCGTGATTTATAGATTTTTGCGCTTTTAAATTAATAATAGCCATTACTTCTTGAACAGTTTATCTTTTAGCTGTGAAACACTTGATCATGTGAATTTCATGTCGTTTTTCCTTAAGGGTAGTACAACTGTCATATCCCATCATAACACAAAATCTACTGTTATTTCATGACAATGCTTGTTTAAAATGTCAGTATAAACAAGCAAAATACATGAATGAATTCCCCTAGACCCGTTCCTCAGCCGTATACCACAACGTGGCAGGGTGGCCATTTTGTGGTAGTTTCAATTACGGACTGCAGCTTTAAATGGCCACTGACGTACCATGTCCTGCAATCCCACTTTAGTGCCATTTACTAATAAGCATGTGCACTGTTTTATCAATTAGGGATAAAACACACAAAAAATCCAAAGCATTGAAACTGTCTTAATTTACATGATTGTCTTATTCCTTTGTTCCATCAAAGCCTTTATAAATCAGGTAATTAGTGTTGATACACAAACACAATAACTCAGTACTTACAGAGTAGCACACAGAGCAAGGTGTGTTCCATTCTGTCCTGCCAACTATCTCTGAACTACAGTTCTTCTGACAAACCCCTCTACTTCCTATAAGATGACAGACCGATTAGTTCACGCCTCTTTACCATCACACAGAGAAATAGAGAGAGAAATATTCTACAGAAATGTACAAAGACTGTGAGAAAAAAGAGTAACAGTTGCTTGCGTGTTTATTTTCTGATCAACCTCTTATAATTAGCTACATGGCCTCACACTGGTTCCTTCCTCTTTATTGGATAAAAGGAGGATGAAATAAGAATAGAGATCTGAGATGAGATCAGAGCTTGTAGTTAGATATCAGAATGTGCAGATGGTTGTTTCATTTTTGCACCCACAATGCACAGATAGATAGATATATAGATAGATAGATAGATAGATAGATAGATAGATAGATAGATAGATAGATAGATAGATAGATAGATAGATAGATAGATAGATAGATAGATAGATAGATAGATAGATAGATAGATAGATAGATAGATAGATAGATAGATAGATAGATAGATAGATAGATAGATAGATAGATAGATAGATAGATAGATAGATAGATAGATAGATAGATAGATAGATAGATAGATAGATAGATAGATAGATAGATAGATAGATAGATAGATAGATAGATATCCCTTACTGAGTGTAGGCCTCCCTGCAAGCCTAGGGTGCTAACCTCAGTTGTTCCACTGCCCACAAATAGACATCTTCACCCCCACCTCCTTCCCCCTCCTCACCCCTTTTCTTCACACACACTACTGCTTAGTATTAGCATGTGTCAAAACCACAGTCAGCTAGCTGACTCTTCTCTGGGGTTTGGTGGTTGACTTGTTCATTAGTCAGATAGTTTTGTTAGTATAGGTATACGTTTAGTTAGATACTGTCTACATAGATATTTAGTTGTTATTGGGTTGTTTATGTGATGTGTATCAGGGCAATTGTTCATGTATTTTGCATGTGTTTGTGTGTTGTGTGTGTGTGTGTGTGTGTGATTGTGTGTGTGTGTGTACGTCAGATGTATACACATGCATTACCACAGACCAGAGATGGGAGGAGTTTCAAAGTTGTAAATGGGTAACTGGGTACATGAATCGTATCATTTTAGCATTTTCCAATTTTTTCCAACAATTTACCTCTAAATATATAAAATGGTTTTTCTTGTAGAGTGTAGAGTGTGTGACACACATGCAACATGTGAAGGAGCAAACATAAATAGAGAGAGAAAGGTTACAGGGGAAAAGCAGTCAGACTTCAACTTTGGTGGTTATAGCCAGGTAAACATCTGGGGTTTCTTATCGCCCCCTTCAGGGACAGGCCTGTAACTACTCCACATTTGAGTGGATCACAATATAGAAACTAATATGGTCATTGGTCACATAGCAACAGCATAAGCCCTCAGTCTACTGGGTCTGCCCTCTTATTCCTTCCTCTCTCTATCTCATCATAATAGGACAGACATGGAACACTTCTGTATGGGTTCATATCAGTAGAAGTCAAGTCTGAATGTGATTTACTGAAGACTGACAGCACTATGGTGCATAGAGATTTTGTTAGAAACTGTTACTTTACAAAATAAGAAATGTATAGAAAAAAGTTCAAGACGTAAATTCATTGTTTCAACTCAGAAATACAGAGAGTAAAATGAATACATCCTTAAATCAAGTTATATTTCAAAGATATACAATTATGTGGGGAATCAGCACTTTTTATTTGACACATGAGAATTAATACAAAATACAACACACCTTTTCCATTTTAGGTTTCATAGTGGAACACTCATCTGGCTCCTTTAACAACAACTGAAACTATTTGACAAAATACTTACATGTTGAAAATGTATATCTGCTGTCAAATTGAACAGCGTGAAGCGAACCCGTACATATGCGCAGATACTGTGTGTGATTGTGTGAGAGTGAAGTATTGCATCTCACTCTTCTCAATATCTGCAGTACCACTCGTGGCAACTTCGTTTAGCTGAGTCTACCTTTAATATAAAAATAAGCATTAAAGCTGCATTATGTAAATATACATTTTTAATAACAAACTATATCTACATGTTCCATCTTAACTGTTATAGTAGGTCAACCAACCAAGTATAAACACATCTTTAATATTTTAAATTCCAATTAAAAACTGAAAAGTTTCACAGACTGTATATATCCACTTGCATGTAAAAAGCATGACATTATCTAAAATACAAAATATTCAAAGAATGCAGCACATTATACTTTTAAACAAAAACAGGCACCACACTCGTGTTTAATTAACAAACTGAAATAAAGACAGGTAAGTGTAATATTTCAAGAAAAATAAACATCAATCAATAATTACAAAGGAAAGCATACAAGCCACCAAAAGATGAAAACGTCAACATACAAAATCATAACATTCAGCATTTGTGAGATTCTATTCAGTAATATTCAACTCAGTAAACACTATCATATATCAACCGTAAAAACTTTACAATAATGATATGATATGCCATTTAGCAGATGCTTTTATCCAAAGCGTGCATACATTTTTGTGTATGTGTGGTCCCGGGGATTGAACCCACTACCTTGGCGTTACAAGCGCCGTGCTCTACCAGCTGAGCTACAGAGGACCCCCTTAATATGGTCATTAATATTCAACTCAGTAAACACTATCATATATAAATGGTAAAAACTTTACAATAATAAAAATGGTTGTTCAGCTTACAGTTCATACTGTAATGTTCACACTGATGATTCGTTCTGTTCGATGACATCATCACATCGTATCTGGTCTTGAGGAGATTTGACTGTTGAACACAAACCTACAGGAATATAACGGATGGAAAGTAGCATTAGAGTTAAACTGATCCAACTGCTCTTTCAACTGTACACAGCTATAACATGTAACCCATCAGAGAGCATGACATAAAGAAGGAGATTATCAAGCTGGATAAACTGATTGTAGATACACTGAAAGAAAGTTCTCACCTCGAGCCCTGCAGCATTTCACCGTCATCATGATGGACACCAGTAGAAAGGGAGACACCACCAGGAGACCACACAGCGGCCTGGGCAGAGAGATGGAGACAATGGAACCTGGAGGGACTAGCAAAACACATGTTTTACCATGAAGACACTTGAACACACATTGCTCTTCTCACATGCACCCACAATGCTCTTCTGACCTCTCACTGTCACCGGGCTCTCTGGTGACTCCCCTTGACCAGATTTACACTAATAGAATCCTTCATCTGACTTGGATACGGTAGCGATGGTAATCTCTCCTGTGGTCTCATTCTTGATGAGTACTCCATCTTTGTAGAAATCAGCCTTGGGGTTAGGGTTTGTGTTCTGATATCTAAATGTACATCCCAGAGTCACAGAGTCCCCTTCAGTCACGGGATGGGCAGGGCTCTCCAGGAAATGTCCCTGTTCTTCCATGGCCTGCATACTCACCAGACATGTCAGCCTTTGAGCATGTTTGGGATGCTCTGGATCGACGTGTACGACAGCGTGTTCCAGTTCCCGCCAATATCCAGCAACTTCGCACAACCATTAATGAGGAGTGGGACAACATTCCACAGGCCAAAATTAAAAGGCTGATCAATAATAAAAAGTATTAACTCACCAGTAACATGTATCTGGACTGGGTCACTGTACAGGGTATAGTAGACTGGGTCTCCTCTCCCAGCTCTGCACCAGTACTGTCCTCCACCAGAGACACTGACCCTGCTGAGTGTGTAGGAGTATCCAGAGGTTGAGGTTACTGGTGTAGAGTCTGGTCTATGTCTGTACCAGTAAAACTTCCATCCAGAAGACTCTACTGTACAGATCAGTGTCACTCTGTCTCCTGTGAATACGTTCGCTTGGTCTAAACTCAGTGTAGCCGTCGGACGACTATCTGTTGGAATCAAGAAATGTGTGTGATGCATCTGGAAAACATGGATCTGATCTGCTGCATGATATGTCCTCTTGATGGGTAACTGATCAAAATTCAGTGAGGCAGAATAGTCTACAGACACACAGAAAATGTCTAAATGAATGTCTCAACAACAAGAGGTTCTATCTATCTGTATGACAAGAGAGAGAACAGAACAAAGTAATGTACCTTTAACAGTGAGAGTGACAGGATCACTTGGTAGTGAAGATGTGGGTCTAGACACTCTGTTCCCTTCACACCAGTACTGACCCTGGTCAGACTCAGCAACACTACTGATGGTGAGGGTGTCTCCTGTTATAGTGTGTCTGACAGACTGGGATACTACATTATCATTCCTGTCTTTGTACCACTGATAGCTCCAGATACTGTCAGACCCTACTGAACACGTCAGAGTAACTGTCTCTCCAGGGTAGCTTTGGGCAGAGCTTCAGAAACACACAACAGACGTTTTTAAACAACGGAATAGCATCCTTAAAATTGTGCCCATTAAGTGGTTACACGTATGGAGGCACTGATGTGAATGAGAGATAAGATGACTTGCCTGTCACTGACAGTCTGACTGCATCACTCCATTTAGAATCCTGCTGCTGATGTGAACCCAGACAACTGTATGAAAACTCAGCTGCACTGATTATACATTAATGTTCTTTGTGTGGGCATTGATCTGGACTGGGTGTATTCCATGTGTACTCCCAGCCAGTGACTCCTCCCCCCAGTATGTCACATCTGAGAGTGACAGACTCTCCACTAAATATCTGGGAGCTATTGTGGTGTATGGTCAGAACAGCCTTTGCCGCTCCTGCACAAAATCAAACCAGCATGATACAATTACTTTACACATGTTATTTTGAGAGACTCAAAACTCAAAATATTTCCAGCCAAAAGCAGCTTTAAAAATCACAAATAAAGAAATAGAATGAAGCATTAAGAGATGGAGGCTTGATGAAGTGAACAAATATCTACCATCATCATCTTCAGTGTCCAGAGTTGATGAGTGTATTCAGCACTACAACAAAGAAAGTCACATTGCACCAATATTAGCTTGGAATAAATAACAACATGCCATATTCATGTTTCTGATTACCAAATCTCTCCTGTACTTTATTTTAAAGGTGCAATCTGAGATTTCTAAGTACATTTTTGCATGTTTCAATTAATCATAGCCATTTCTTCTTGAAGAGTATAACTTTTAATCACCTCAATAAGCTTTGTACAACTGTCTTGTCTTATCATAACCCAAAATATAAGGTTATTTTATAACAATGTTTGAAAATAACGACATTTTAAACAAACAATCTAGATTAATAATTGTCCTAGCCCCATCCCTCAGCTATATACCAAAACAAGTGTCAGGGTGGTCGTTTTGTGGTTGTTTGAATTACGAACTGCAGCTTTAAATGGACCAAACACCAAAACACCACTCATTAATTTCTTAGCACAGTTTACTATAACTGTAGCGAAGGAACTCTCAGCCATTTACAATAATCACATGCTGATACTAGAACACAAGCAACAAATATTGCATTTTGCATTCATTGTCATTGACAGCACATTTTGCAACCACTGAGTTAACGCTACTCTTTAGTTCCTGAGTGCTGACCTGGTTAAATGTACACCACACCACCACACTAACCAGGTCTGCATGGCATCTGCTTTACAAGCTCAGGTTTTCATAGAGATGCAACTTCAATGTAGGGTGGTCATTCACTCTCACATCACATACAGACAGTACCAGTCAAAAGTTTGGACACACCTACTCATTCAAGGGTTTTTCATTATTTTTACTATTTTCTACATTGTAGAATAATAGTGAAGACATCAACACTATGAAATTACACATCTGGAATCATGTAGTAACCAAAAAAGTGTTTAAAAAATCAAAATATATTTTATATTTGATTCTTCAAGTAGCCACACTTTGCCTTGATGACAGCTTTGCACACTCTTGGCATTCTCTCAACCAGCTTCATGAGGTAGTCACCTGGAATGCATTTCAATTAACAGGTGTGCCTTGTTAAAAGTTAATTTGTGGAGTGTCTTTCCTTCTTAATGTGTTTGAGCCAATCAGTTGTGTTGTGACAAGGTAGGGGTGGTATACAGAAGATAGCACTATTTGGTAAAAGACCAAGTCCAAATTATGGCAAGAACAGCTCAAATAAGCAAAGAGAAACGACAGTCCATCATTACTTTAAGACATGAAGGTCAGTCAATCCGGAACATTTCAAGAACTTTGAACATTTCTTCAAGTGAAGTCGCAAAACCCATCAAGCGCTATGATGAAACTGGCTCTCATGAGGACCGCCACAGGAAAGGACGACCCAAAGTTACCTCTGCTGCAGAGGATAAATTCACTAGAGATACCAGCCTCAGATTGCAGCCCAAATAAATGCTTCAGAGTTCAAGTAACAGACACATCTCAACATCAACTTGTCAGAAGAGACTGCGTGAATCAGGCCTTCATGGTTGAATTGCTGCAAAGAAGCCACTACTAAAGGACACCAATAATAATAAGAGACTTGCTTGGGCCAAGAAACAGGAGCAATGGACATTAGACCGGTGGAAATCTGTACTTTGGACTGATGATACCTAATTTGAGATTTTTGTGAGACGCAGAGTAGGTAAACGGATGATCTCCGCATGTGTGGTTCCCATCGTGAAGCATGGAGGAGGAGGTGTGATGGAGTGGGGGTGCTTTGCTGGTGACACTGTCGGTGAGTTATTTAGAATTCAAGGCACACTTAACCAGCATGGCTACCACAGCATTCTGCAGCGATATGCCATCCCATCTTGTCGGCTTTATTAGCTACATGGCCCCACTCTGGTTCCTTCCTCTTTATTGGAGGAAAGGAGGATGAAATGAGAGTAGAGAACTGAGATCAGAGCTTGTAGTTGGATATCAGAATGTGCAGACAGACAGACAGACAGGCAGGCAGTTAAACATAGTAGAAAGACAGGCAGGCAGGCAGGCAGGCAGTTAGACATAGTAGAAAGACAGACAGACAGACAGACAGACAGACAGACAGACAGACAGACAGACAGACAGACAGACAGACAGACAGACAGGCAGGCAGGCAGGCAGATAGATAGGATGCTTGTAGACCTCAACTCAAACCTTTGCTAAATAGTCAGGTGGCAAGCCTAGCCAGCTACCCTCAGTTGTTGTACTGCCCACAAAGGAAATTGGACAACTTCAGCCACACACGCGCGTTCACGTACGTGCATGCACCCACACAAACAGACTCATTTCTTATTTTTATTTGTCTTTACATTTTAGTCATTTTAGCAGACGCTCTTATCCAGAGCGACTGACAGGTAGTGAGTTCATAAATGTATTAATTTTTTTATACTGGCTCCCCATGGGAATCAAACCCACAACCCTGGCATTGCTCTACCAACTGAGCTACATCCCTGCCAGCCATTCCCTCCCCTACCCTGGACGACACTGGGCCAATTGTGCAACGCCCCATGGGTCTCCCGGTCGCGGCCGGCTACGACAGAGCCTGGATTTGAACCAGGATCTCTAGTGGCACAGCTAGCACTGCGATGCAGTGCCTTAGACCACTGCGCCACTCGGGAGAACATCTTGTGTGTTATCTTATTTTTAGTATTATATTGTTATTGATTACTGCATTGTTGGGTTTAGAGCTTGCAAGAAAGTCATTTCACTGTACTTGTGCATGTGACATTAAAACTTGAAACTTGAAAAGGAGACACACACAAAAACACACACTGCTACTTAGGAAGAGCATGTGTCAAAACCACAGTCAGCTAGCTAGCTGACTTTTCTCAGAGGTTTGGTGGTCAATTTGTTCATTAGTTAGATGGTTTTGTTATGAGAAATCTATATAGATGTATTTGTTATTGTGTTGTTTATGGTTGTGCTTCAATTGGTTTGTTTACATGATGTGTGTCAGTGTAATTGATCACGTATTGTGCATGTACGTGTGTGTTGTGTGTGTGTGTGTGTGTACTGGAGTGGAATGAATGGAATGGTATCAAATACATCAGACACATGGTTTCCATGTGTTTAATACCATTTAATTAACTTCATTCTGGCCGTTATTACAAGCCGTCCTCCCCTCAACAGCTTCCTATTGACGTCAGAGGCATGGCTGTGGGGAGTTCATTACCACTGACCAGAGATGGGAGGCGTTTCAAAGCTGTAACTAGGTTTCCATTTTGCTTCACATCATTACATTGTTGTGGTAGATGAATTAATCATGTTATTTTTGCATTTTCCCATTTATTCCAACAATTTACCTCTAAATATATGGAAGTGTATTTTTGTAGAGTGTAGAGTGTGTGACACACGTGCAACATGTGGTGCAAAAAGAAATAGAGAGAGAAAGGTTACAGGGGAAAAGCAGTCAGACTTCACCTTTAGTGGGTGTAGCCAGGTAAACATCTGGGGTTTCTTATCGCCCCCTTCAGGGACAGGCCTGTAACTACTCCACATTCTAGTGGATCTCAATATAGAAACTAATGGGGCCATACTTGCAAATATTAGAACACATTTTAGTTCAAGTTTAAGCATCAGCCAATTGACTTAGTTACATGTAAACAAAGGCTACATTTTAGCTGTTCTCATTGCATAACCTGGCACATTTAGCCCTATGCTAACCTCACCAGATGGCCCTGATTATATCTGGTTCAAATTCCATATCAGCCATTTAAAATCGTGATCCAACACTTGTTCATAGAAGCGTCCTTAACAGAAGTCCAACGGCACGTTCTGATAATCAAAGCAACTACGTCACATGTGTTTGTCTGACTGGTGAAATGGCTCTCTTTTTTCAGTGACTAGCTCCATGTAATTGTCACAGATTGTGACAAGGGTTCAAATCTCACAATTGTTTTCTTCCCCCATTGAAATGTAGAATTACATTTATTGTGTTAGTGTGTTGAGAAGGGAACTAGTCTACAGCCAACAAGTAGCCTACAGCCAATCATCAAATGAAGATTAAGAATACATGTAATAAGGATCTACGTCTTTAGTCAGCCTTGCAGACAAACCCAGTGCTATGGCCTAATAATCATATTGCATAGGCCAGGGGTGTCAAACGGGTTTAATCCGGCCCGCGAGATGATAAAAAATAAATAATAATAATAATAATAATAATAATTTTGTAAAGTATAAATATGCGCTGCAATTTTTCTATAAAATAAACTGCTGTTCCAATTGCGTCCACTGGATGGCGCAATAGCAATTCTGTTAAGCAAGCAAACTGTTTATACCGGGGCAGAGCAAGTAGGTCAAGCACGTGCAGCCAATGAGCTACTTTGTTTTGCCCGCGAGATTTATTACGGCTTCTACTTTTAACATTATGTGCTTTGGCACCCTCATTGCCCCAATATGTCTCTGTCAAAAAAGAGAAAAGTGGACGCAGAGTGCAGAGTGTTCCAAGAAAAATTGTCATCCTATTTATTCACGGAATTGAATGGGAAAGCTGTATGTTTGGTGTGTTCAGAGCATGTTGCAGTGCTGAAAGAATATAACCTTCGTCGCCACTATGTGAGTCTTCATGCCGACAAATATGACAACTTTCAAGGACAGCGGAGATGAGAGAAGGTGAAAGGAACTGTTGGCGGGTCTGAAGAAACAGCAGTCTGTGTTTACTCACAGCCGAGACATCAGTGACGCTGCAGTGAAAGCTAGCTACCTCATTGCTAATGAAATCGCAGTGGCTTCAAAACCATTTAGTGAGGGTGAATTTGTAAAAACATGCATGATGAAGGCAGCGGAGATTGTGTGCCCTGAAAAGCGGCAGGCTTTTGCAAATATCAGCCTGACAAGAAACACAGTTGCAGACAGGATTTCCGATCTTTCAGTGGATTTGGACAGCCAGTTGAAGCAAAAAGTAAAGTCATTTATTGCGTTTTCGGTTGCAATTGATGAAAGCACGGACATTACAGATGTTGCACAACTGGCCATTTTCATCCGCGGAGTTGATGACACATTGACTGTCACCGAGGAGTTCGTGGAGTTGGTGCAGATGACAGATACAACGACAGCAGCTGATATTTTTACCGCACTCGTCGGCGCGCTGGACAGGGTCGGAGTGGACTGGTCCCGCGCTGTCAGCCTGGCTACAGATGGTGCGCCCTCAATGATCGGGAAAAAAGCAGGCGTTGTGACAAAGTTCAGAGAGAAAGTGCAATCTGCAAATGGAGGACATGATTTTTTGACTTTTCACTGAATTTTGCACCAGGAGGCTTTGTGTTGCAAGTCATTAAAGATGGATAACGTCATGAAGGTGGTCATCCAAACTGTTAATTTCATCCGATCCAGAAGCCTGAATCACCGTCAGTTTGACAGCCTAATCAGAGAGAAAGACCACATCTATGGCCTGCCATACCACACTGAGGTAAGATGGTTAAGCCGAGGTGCTGTGCTGAGGCGTTTCTTTGATTTACGAGAAGAAATTGAACAGTTCATGGAAGAAAAGGGCAAACCAGTGTTAGAATTTCATTCCGCAGAATGGATGCAGGACCTTGCATTTATGGTGGATGTTACCAAGCACCTGAATAACTTGAACAAACAGCTGCAAGGGCGCAACAAAGTTGTCACGCAGTATTATGACAGCATACGTTCTTTCAAGTTGAAGCTGTCATTGTGGGAGACGCAACTTGCCGGTGGTGATGCAGCTCACTTCCCCTGTTTGAAAAATGTGTGCGCGACCCAACATGTGGCAGACATGAAGCGGTTCAAAGATAAAATAACGGGACTGTTACGGGAGTTTGAGCAACGCTTTCAGATTTATGTTTATATGTTTTTATGTTGATGTGCTATTATTTTTAATTGATTTTATTTTATTTGTATATTTAACCTATTCTTGACTCTGTGGTTCTTGCACTTGTTTGGGGAACAGGATTTCATTATTTTTATCTACATTTCTGCCTGAGAAATGACACCCTGATATAGTTCTGTCATCTGTGAAACAGTTCTGTTAATCACTGAGGCATTGTGTGTTTGTGTGTTCTTTGTCCTCAGAACTTTCAAATAACTTGAGGTGTTTTATGATTAATAGTGATGTTGTGCTTGTACTATTTTGGACACACTGTCCTCAGGCTCCAGTTTTATGTTGTATGTTGATCGTATTAAAACAAAGAAAACAATCTGAAGTTGTTGTTTTTTAGTTATATATACCATGATTTTTCCGGTCCGGCCCACTTGGGAATAGATTTTCCTCCATGTGGCCCCTGAGCTAAAATGAGTTTGACACCCCTGTCCTAGACATTTCCACTTCAAAATAACAGCACTTACAGTTTACCGGGGCAGCTCTATCAAATTTGACAAACTGACTTGTTAGAAAGGTGGCATCCTACAACGGTGCCATGTCGAAAGTCAATGAGCTCTTCAAATCAAATCAAATTTTATTTGCCACATGCGCCGAATACAACACCTTACAGTGAAATGCTTACTTACAAGCCCTTAACCAACAATACATTTTTAAGAAATAAAAAGTGTTAAGTACAAAATAGATAAGTAAAAAATAAAAATAAGAAATAATTAAAGAGCAGCAGTTGTGGTGTGAGTCTGGATCAGGAGAGTACAGTAATGCTGTCAACATCACAATAAATGGTACATCTTTTGTACAACCCTCACTAACATTTCTACATATATATGATAGGATGTTCAATTCTGTAACTGAATGATTGCATCTCATAAATACAAGCTCATAAGATGTTGATGTATTGTGAGTGATGACTCCAGATTTACAGTATTATTTATATATTATGTTACACAGCTGGTGATGTGATCCTGGAGAGCCCTGTCCATCCCGTGACTGAAGGAGACTCTCTGACTCTGAGCTGTACATTTAGATATCAAGAAACAAATCCTAACCCCAAGGCTGATTTCTATAAAGATGGAGTACTCATCAAGAATGAGACCAGAGGAGAATTTACCAACCTCACAGTATCCATGTCAGATGAAGGATTCTATAAGTGTACATTTGATGAAGGAGAATCACCAGAGCTGGGTGACAGTGAGAGGTCAGAAGAGCAGTGTCTGGGTTCAAGTGTCTTGATGGTAAAACACGTGTTTTGCTAGTCCCTCCAGGTTCCGTTGTCTCCATCTCTCTGCCCAGGCTGCTGTGTGGTCTACTAGTGGTGTCTCCCTTTCTACATGTGTCCATCATGATGACGGTGAAATGCTGCAGGGCTCGAGGTGAGAACTTTCTTTCAGTGTATTTACAATCTGTTTATCCAGCTTGATAATCTCCTTCTTTATGTCATGCTCTCTGATGGAGTACATGTTATAGCTGTGTACAGTTGAAAGAGCAGTTGGATCAGTTTAACTCTAATGCTACTTTCCATCCGTTATATTCCTGTAGGTTTGTGTTCAACAGTCAAATCTCCTCAAGACCAGATACAATGTGATGATGTCATCGAACAGAACAAATCATCTTTGTAATCATTACAGTATAAACTGTAAGCTGAATAACCATTTTTATGATTGTAAAGTTTTTACCATTTATATATGAAAGTGTTTACTCAGTTTAATATCACTGAATAGAATTTTATAAATGATTTTGTAAGTTGACATTTTCAGCTTTTGCTGGCTTGTATGCTTTCCTTTGTAATTGTTGATTGATGTTGATTTTCATGAAATATTACACTTACCTCGCTTTATTTCAGATTGTTAATTAAACAAGAGTGCAGTGCCTGTTTTTTTATACAACTGGAATTTGTTGCATTTTTAGAATGTTGTATTTTACATAATGTCATGCTTTTTACATGTAGGTGGATATACAGTACGTGAATCTTCCGTTTTTAATTCAAATTTAAAATACTTAAGATGTGTTAATACTTGGTTGGTCGACCTACTATAACAGTTAAGATGGAACATGTAGCTATAATTTGTTATTAAAAATGTATATTTACATAATGCAGCTTTAATGCTTATTTTTATATTAAAGGTAAACTCAGCGAAATGACGTTGCCACGAGTAGCACCACAAATATTGAGATGAGTGAGATGCAAGACTTTACTCTCACTCAATCACACAAAGTATCTGCACATATGCACAGGTTCGCTTCACGCTGTTCACAGCGTGGTAGCCATGAGACCAAAACCGTGGAGAAGTTGAGCCTCATGCTTCAACGCTCTTAGTTGTTGCGGAAATTGAACCAATGTCCTGTTTTACTTTCTGCATATACTTCATATCGCTGAGTGTACCTTTAAACTTCACTTACTTTTGACTTGAAATATTGTCTACTGTCTAAGTATTTTGCCAAAATATTTTTTACAGTAGATATTCATTTTCAACATGTAAGTCTTTTGTAAAATGGTTTCAGTAGTAGTTATAGGAGCCAGATGAGTGTTCCACTATGGAACTTAAAATGGAGAAGGTGTGTTGTATTTTGTATTAATTCTCATATCAAATAAAAAGTGTTGATTCCCCACATAATTGTATTGCTTTGAAATATAACTTGATTTAAGGACATATTGTCACGATCGTTGACTGAAGACACGGACCAAGGCGCAGCGTGATAAGCGTACATACTTTTATTTAATGTACTTAACGACAAAAACAACAAACAAACGATACGTGAAGTCCTGAGGTTATAACACAACAAACCTTTACAGATCAAGATCCCACAAAGACTAGTGCAAAACAGGCTGCCTAAGTATGGTCCCCAATCAGGGACAACGAGCTACAGCTGCCTCTGATTGGGAACCACCCTGGCCAACATAGATCAAACGATCTAGAACAAAAACATAGAAAAACTAAACATAGCAAATCCACACCCTGGCTCAACATTTAAGAGTCCCCAGAGCCAGGGCGTGACACATATTCATTTTACTCTCTGTATTTCTGATTGAAACAATGCATTTACATCTTGAACGTTTCTATACATTTCTTATATAGTAAAGTAACACTTTCTAACAAAATCTCTATGCACCATAGTGCTGTCAGTCTTCTGTAAATCACATTCAGACTTGACTTCTACTGATATGAACCCATACAGAAGTGTTCCATGTCTGTACTATTATGATGAGATAGAGAGAGGAAGGAATAAGAGGGCAGACCCAGTAGACTGAGGGCTTATGCTGTTGCTATGTGACCAATGACCATATTAGTTGGGCCATACTTGTGAACATTAGAAAAAGTTTTAGTTTTAGTTCAAATTTAAGCCTCAGCCAATTCAAATCGTTGACGTAGTTGGACATGATCAAAAGCTATATGTTAGCTGTTCCCATTACATAACCTGGCACATTCAGCCCTATGCTAACCTGACCAGGGGGCAGTGTTCATTTCCAGTAATAAGTTCTGCATCAGCCTATCAAAGATCGAATACTTTTTATCCACAAATCAATGGTATTTATTAAAATAGGTGAACTCGGCCACCGGAGGGATATATTTAAACCTCCAAATTCAAAGTTTACTTTTGTTCCCTTCCACTAGGTCTGTCTCAAGTGTAGAGTGCCAATATTGCATGATCATTGCATCTACTTACTCATTTTACGTTTTTTTTTCTCGCATATATGACAAATCCCACATTTCACATGCATCCATGTGCTTTTACAGATAAAAGATAAATGTTGTATAGACCTCTTTTATCAGCCTATAGCCTACAGTGAATCATTTTGACATGTACATTTGCTATGTGAATTTCTTACATTGAATTCATGGATTTCACATGAGAGGGTTCCAGGAGTGATTCATTTCTATTTTTGCAGGATCTCACACATTGTCAAAGTGAATTGTAGTGTACCATACAAAGTCCCATATGCATTAGTAGGTTTTACATGTAGCATGAGGAGGACACTATCTGATGTGAATGAATGTAGGCTATAGCTATATTGTTGATCAGAGTTCCTATAGAAGCCTACAGAAAAGGCTAATCAAATAGAAGAAATTCACCATCAGATACTGATACAGCCAAGTGTCTTCCTCCATTAAGACTGTTGATTTGGAATCTTTTACATACAGTAGGCTAAGTGTGGGTTCGAGGTTGGATTCACTATAAACTTCTTTAAAATAATTGAAAAACTGCCATCGGTAGGACGATAAGGAGAGTACAACCTGTAATCCTATTACACTTTGTAATGTCCTCGAGTCAAATAACACATATGTGACAAAGTAGATGATTATAAAATGCATATAAAATGTTGAAGGCCTACATTTAGGTGTACACGTCAATGTAATATAGCCTATGCCAGGGGTGTCAAACTCATTTTAGCTCAGGGGCCACATGGAGGAAAATCTATTCCCAAGTGGGCCGGACCGGAAAAATCATGGTATATATAACTTAAAAACAACAACTTCAGATTGTTTTCTTTGTTTTAATACGATCAACATACAACATAAAGCTGGAGCCTGAGGACAGTGTGTCCAAAATAGTACAAGCACAACATCACTATTAATCATAAAACACGTCAAGTTTATTTGAAAATTCTAAAGAAAAAGAACACACAAACACACAATGCCTCAGTGATTAACAGAACTGTTTCACAGATCACATAACTATATCAGGGTGTCATTTCTCAGGCAGAAATGTAGATACAAATAATGAAATCCTGTTCCCCAAACAAGTGCAAGAACCACAGAGTCAAGAATAGGTTAAATATACAAATAAAATAAAATCAATTAAAAACAATAGCACATCAACATAAAAACATATAAACATAAAGCTGGAGCCTGAGGACAGTGTCCAAAAGCACAACATCACTATTAATCATAAAACACCTCAAGTTATTTGAAAGTTCTGAGGACAAAGAACACACAAACACACAATGCCTCAGTGATTAACAGAACTGTTTCACAGATGACAGAACTATATCAGGGTGTCATTTCTCAGGCAGAAATGTAGATAAAAATAATGAAATCCTGTTCCCCAAACAAGTGCAAGAACCACAGAGTCAAGAATAGGTTAAATATACAAATAAAATAAAATCAATTAAAAACAATAGCACATCAACATAAAAACATATAAACATAAATCTGAAAGTGTTGCTCAAACTCCCGTAACAGTCCCGTTATTTTATCTTTGAACCGCTTCATGTCTGCCACATGTTGGGTCGCGCACACATTTTTCAGACAGGGGAAGTGAGCTGCATCACCACCGGCAAGTTGCGTCTCCCACAATGACAGCTTCAACTTGAAAGAACGTATGCTGTCATAATACTGCGTGACAACTTTGTTGCGCCCTTGCAGCTGTTTGTTCAAGTTATTCAGGTGCTCTGTAACATCCACCATAAATGCAAGGTCCTGCATCCATTCTGCGGAATGAAATTCTAACACTGGTTTGCCCTTTTCTTCCATGAACTGTTCAATTTCTTCTCGTAAATCAAAGAAACGCCTCAGCACAGCACCTCGGCTTAACCATCTTACCTCAGTGTGGTATGGCAGGCCATAGATGTGGTCTTTCTCTCTGAGAAGGCTGTCAAACTGACGGTGATTCAGGCTTCTGGATCGGATGAAATTAACAGTTTGGATGACCACCTTCATGACGTTATCCATCTTTAATGACTTGCAACACAAAGCCTCCTGGTGCAAAATACAGTGAAAAGTAAAAAAATCACGTCCTCCATTTGCAGATTGCACTTTCTCACTGAACTTTGTCACAACGCCTGCTTTTTTCCCGATCATTGAGGGCGCACCATCTGTAGCCAGGCTGACAGCGCGGGACCAGTCCACTCCGACCCTGTCCAGCGCGCCGACGAGTGCGGTAAAAATATCAGCTGCTGTCGTTGTATCTGTCATCTGCACCAACTCCACGAACTCCTCGGTGACGGTCAATGTGTCATCAACTCCACGGATGAAAATGGCCAGTTGTGCAACATCTGTAATGTCCGTGCTTTCATCAATTGCAACCGAAAACGCAATAAATGACTTTACTTTTTGCTTCAACTGGCTGTCCAAATCCACTGAAAGATCGGAAATCCTGTCTGCAACTGTGTTTCTTGTCAGGCTGATATTTGCAAAAGCCTGCCGCTTTTCAGGGCACACAATCTCCGCTGCCTTCATCATGCATGTTTTTACAAATTCACCCTCACTAAATGGTTTTGAAGCCACTGCGATTTCATTAGCAATGAGGTAGCTAGCTTTCACTGCAGCGTCACTGATGTCTCGGCTGTGAGTAAACACAGACTGCTGTTTCTTCAGACCCGCCAACAGTTCATTCACCTTCTCTCATCTCCGCTGTCCTTGAAAGTTGTCATATTTGTCGGCATGAAGACTCACATAGTGGCGACGAAGGTTATATTCTTTCAGCACTGCAACTTGCTCTGAACAAACCAAACATACAGCTTTCCCATTCAATTCCGTGAATAAATAGGATGACCATTTTTCTTGGAACACTCTGCACTCTGCGTCCACTTTTCTCTTTTTTGACAGAGACATATTGGGGCAATGAGGGTGCCAAAGCACATAATGTTAAAAGTAGAAGCCGTAATAAATCTCGCGGGCAAAACAAAGTAGCTCATTGGCTGCACGTGCTTGACCTACTTGCTCTGCCCCGGTATAAACAGTTTGCTTGCTTAACACAATTGCTATTGCGCCATCCAGTGGACGCAATTGGAACAGCAGTTTATTTTATAGAAAATTTGCAGCGCATATTTATACTTTACAAAATTATTATTATTATTATTATTTTTATTTATTTTTTTATCATCTCACAGGCCGGATTAAACCCGTTTGCGGGCCTGATCCGGCCCGCGGGCCGGACGTTTGACACCCCTGCTCTAGATGGTGTTTGCATCCCAGATTGTTACAGGACCCAGACTTCTTACGTTACTTGTTACAGGACCCAGACTTCTTACATTACTTTGGAGTGCATATAGATGTTTATTTTACATTGAACACTGACCAAACATCAGCGAGTACCAGATGGGAGGCTTGCAAAGCATATATTAGGGAGCAGATTATACGTTTGACCAGTTTCAAATCAAATCAATTAAATCTGAAAATGAGAGAGATGGACAGCAAAATCAGAGAATTGGAGAGGGAAGCTTTTTTGGATAACTCAGTAGAAGTAAATCAGGAATTATTTGCTCTTAAAGCCCACTATGAAGAACTTTCCACCTCAAAGGCTGTAAACAGCTTAACGAGGCTGAAAGAGTCCTATGACCAAGGTGAAAAACCTGGTAAATTGCTGGCCTGGCTTATTAAGTTAAATGCAGACATAGCCATTAATGCAATTCATAATTTGCAAGGACAATTATCAATGGATCCTGTAGCAATAAACCAAACATTTGCTTCCTACTACAGCACACTTTACAACTCTGAATCTCCTGAGAACTGAATTAATCATTTTCGAATGGTCTTGATTTTCCCTCTGTTTCAGAAGACACAAAATTGGATCTGGAAAATGAATTGGATGGTATTGAAATATCTAATGCTATTTCCAATATGAAGGGAGGTAAAGTGGCAGGTCCAGATGGGCTCCCAATAGATATAAGATATTTAAGGACAAACTTCTAGGTCCACTTTTGGATATGTATGCTGAATCCTTTCAGCAAGGTTGTTTCCTCTCCTTTCAAAGAAGTGGTTTAAGTATTCTGAAGCCTGATAAATCCAACAAAATGTGAAAGTTACAGACTAATTTATTTTCTGGACTCAGACTCAAGAATTATTGCTGAAGCCTTAGCCAGGAGATTGTGTAGAGTGCTCCCAACTTTTTTTTGAAGATTTTTCGTGGCAAGCGACAAGGATGTCCGGCCCGTTCAGGACTCTTTCTTTTAGCTATAGAACCCTATGCCATTGCAGTAAGGGCCCACCCGTCAATTAGTGGAATTAAAACAGATTTTGAACATCGAGTGGCCCTGTATGCCAATGATACCCTCTTATTCCTAACAGATGTAAAGAATTCTCTCTTCCCTCTCCAATTTAATTAATAACTTGTCCGTTTTCTGGGTTTAAAGTTAATACAACCAAATCTTCCATCCCTTTCCTCAACAAGCAATAGAGACTGAATCCAGTTGTACAACATCCATTTGTGAATACAGAACAAGGTTACACATATCTTGGTATTCAAATCACACCAGAAATTAGCTCCTTGAGTTCAACAAATGATGAACCTATAGTAAAGAGTGTAACAGAATCCATCAACAGATGGACATAATTGACTATATCTATTAATGGTAGAATAAATATCATTAAGATGAATATTTTGCCCAAATTTCTTTATCTATTTCAATCAATTCATCTGGCTCCACCACCTTTATTTTTCCCCAAGTTCAGAAAGATACTCTAAAATTGGATCTGGAGCAACAGAAAACCAACGCTTAGACTTTCTCTTCTTTATTGTCCCTTTGACAGAGGGGGGTTGCAACTTCCAAACCTACAGTGGTATTACTGGGCTGCAAAACTGAGGGCTTCAATGTTTTTGTTCTCCAAGAAACCATACTTACCCTGGCTGCAGACTGAAATGTTGTCCACATAAGGCTTAGCTTTGGATGGATATTTGTGCTCTGCTCCCTTTAAGAATACTTTTAGAATACTACTAATCCCTTTGTTAAAAACACCCTAACTATATGGCAGGAAGTACAGTAATATCTCGGTGAATCCCGTGTATTATCCAGTTTTACACCAATTTGGGGCACTTACAATTTCACACCTGGTAAAAATGACTTGGGGTTTAACCTCTACGGGATCGGTGTCCCGCATACAGGACGGTTGAGCTAACGTGCGCTAATGTGATTAGCATGACTGTTGTAAGTAACAGCAAACATTCCAGGACATAGATACGTCTTATATGGGCAGAAAGCTTAAATTCCTGTTAATCTAACTGCACTGTCAAATTTACAGTAGCTATTACAGTGAAAAAATGCCATGCTATTGTTTGAGGAGAGTGCACAACAACAAAAAACTTACCATGGCAACTGGTTTGATACATTCACCTCTGAAGGTAAATAATGTACTTACATTCAGTTATTTTGCTCTGATTTGTCATCCCAAGGGTCCCAGAGATAAAATGTGGCATCGTTTTGTTTGATAAAATTTTTATATTCATATGTAGGAACTGGGTTTTACAGTTTGAATCGCTGCTGTCTCTGGCTCCACACCCACCCCTCCCGGCCATCTATATGTGTGAAAGTTAGTGTATAAGCTAATGATCCATCATGTATGACATTCCTGGGAGTGTGTAAACTTACATTTATAGTTATGTACTTGAAAATGTAACAATTGACCATTTCGGCACATTTGGGCAGACTTGATACAAAATAGTCCAGTATTGCAATGCTTCACTGGATCAATCTGAAACTTTGCACACACACTGCTGCCATGTAGTGGCCAAAATCTAAACTGCGCCTAAATGGCAATATGATATTGTGGCCTTTCTTTTGTATTTCAAAGATCATGTAACAAAAAAAAAAAGTTTTTTTGTTTGTATTATCTTTTACCAGATCTAATGTGTTATATTCTCCTACGTTAATTTCACAGTTCCACAAACTTCAAAGTGTTTCCTTTCAAATGGTATCAAGAGGTATCTTGGTGCCGACGAAGATGGCGGAAACTTTGTGGTATTTTGTTTTTTTATGTATTATTTTTTACATTATTAGCTCAGAAAGTGTTTTGTATCATTACATACAGCCGGGAAAAACTATTGGATATCAGAGCGATGGCAACTCACCAGCATTACGACCAGGAATACGACTTTCCCAAAGCAGATCCTTTGTTTGCTCTCTCCAGGGCAATTTAACTGATTCCAGTGGCTGATCCAAAGCATCACCGGCGGAGGAGAGGCACTCGGAGCGGCCTGCTTGTCCAACTTAGGAGGCGCGCACACCACCCACCGCTTCCAAGTATACTACTCGCTAATGTTCAGTCTTTGGATAACAAGATTGACGAGCTCAGGGCAAGGATTTCTTTCCAGAGAGACAACAGGGCCTGTAACATACTTTGTTTCACGGAAACATGGCTCTCTGGGGATATTCTGTCGAAATCAGTCCAGCCAGATGGGTTCTCAGTTCATCGTGCAGACAGAAATAAATATCTCTCCGGGAAGCAGAAGGGCGGAGGTGTGTGTTTCATGATTAACGACTCATGGTGTAATTGTAGTAACATACAGGAACTCAAGTCCTTTTGTTCACCTGACCTAGAATACTTCACAATCAAATGCCGACCATATTAACTCCCAAGATAATTTTCTTCGGTTACAGTCATGGCCGTGTATATCCCCCCTCAAGCCGATACCACGACGGCCCTCAAAGAACTTCACTGGATTTTATGCAAATTTGAGGACTAGGCTGCCGAAGTTCTATCAACATATCGACTGTTGTACTCGGGCTGCTAAAATCCTCGACCATTGTTATTCGAACTTCCGGGATGGTTATAAGGCCCTCCCCCGCCCTCCTTTCGGCAAATCTGACCACGACTCAATTTTGCTCCTCCCTTCCTATAGGCAGAAACTCAAACAGTAAGTACCCGTGCTAAGGACTATTCAACGCTGGTCTGACCAATCGGAATCCATGCTTCAATATTATTTTGATCACGCGGACTGGGATATGTTCCGGGTAGCTTGTGAAAATAATTTCGACGAATACACTGAAACGGTGATTGAGTTTATCAGGAATTGTATAGGTGATGTTGTGCCCACTGTGACTATTAAAACCTACCGTAACCAGAAACTGTGGAGAGATGGCAGCATTCGCACAAAACTGAAGGCGCGAACCACGGTATTTAACAATGGCAAGGTGACTGGGAACATGGCAGAATACAAACAGTGTAGCTACTCACTCCGCAAGGCAATTAAACTGGCAAAACATCAGTATAGAGACAAAGTGGAGTCACAATTCAATGGCTCAGAAACGAGACGTATGTGGCAGGGTCTACAGACAATCACAGACTACAAAAAGAAAACCAGCCACGTCGCCGACACCGACGTCTCGCTTCAAGACAAGCTAAACACCTTCTTCAACCACTTTGAGGATAACACAGTGCCACCGACGAGGCCCACTACCAAGGACTGTGGCCTCTCCTTCTCCGTGGCCAACGTGAGTAAGACATTTAAGCATGTTAACCCCCGCAAGGCTGCCGGCCCAGATGGCATCCCTAGCCGCGTCCTCAGAGCATGCGCAGACCAGCTGGCTGGTGTGTTTACGGACATATTCAATCTCTCTCTTTCCCAGTCTGTTGTTCCCACAAGAAAGCAAAGGTAACTGAACTAAATGTCTATCGCCCCGTAGCACTCACCTCTGTCATCATGAAGTGCTTTGAGAGACTAGTCAAGGATCATATCACCTCCACCTTACTTGTCACCCTAGACCCACTTCAATTTGCTTAACGCCCCAATAGATCCACAGACGATGCAATCGCCATCACACTGCACACTGCCCTATCCCATCTGGATAAGAGGAATACCAATGTAAGAATGCTGTTCAATGACTATAGCTCAGCAGTCAACACCATAGTACCCTCCAAGCTCATCATTAAGCTTGAGGCCCTGGGTCTGAACCCCACCCTGTGCAACTGGGTCCTGGACTTCCTGACGGGCCGCTCCCAGGTGTTGAATGTAGGAAACAACATCTCCACTTTGCTGATCCTCAACACTGGGGCCCCACAAGGGTGAGTGCTCAGCCCCCTCCTGTACTCCCTGTTCACCCATGACTGCATGGCCAAGCACGCCTCCAACTCAATCATCATGTTTGCAGATGACACAAAAGTAGTAGACTTGATTACCAACAATGACGAGATAGCCTACAGGGAGGAGGTGTGGGCTCTGGGAGTGTGGTGCCAGGAAAATAACCTTGCACTCAACGTCAACAAAACAGAGGAGATGATCGTGGACTTCAGGAAACAGCAGAGGGTGCACCCCCCTATCCACATCAACAGGACCGCAGTGGAGAAGGTGGAAAGCTTCAAGTTCCTTGACGTGCACATCACTGACAAACTGAAATGGTCCACCCACGCAGACAGAGTGGTGAAGAAGGTGCACAGAGCCTCTTCAAACTCAGGAGGCTGAAGAGATTTGGCTTGGCACCTAAAACCCTCACAAACTTTTACAGATGCACAATTGAGAGAATCCTGTCAGGCTGTATCACCGCCTGGTATGGCAACTGCACCGCCCGCAACCGCAGGGCTCTCCAGAGGGTGATGCAGTCTGCCGAATGCATAACCGGGGGCAAACTTCCCACCCTCCATGACACCTACAGCACCCGATGTCACAGGAAGGCCAAAAAGATAATCAAGAACATCCACCACCTTAGCCACTGCCTGTTCACCCCGCTATCATCCAGAAGGCGAGGTCAGTACAGGTGCATCAAAGCTGGGACCGAGAGAATGAAAAACAGCTTCTATCTCAAGGCCATCAGACTGTTAAATAGCCATTACTAGCACATTAGAGGCTGCTGCTGCCTTTTGATATCACTGGCCACTTTAAGAAATGGAACACTAGTCACTTTAATAATGTTTACATATCTTGCACTACTCATCTCATATGTACAGTGGGGAAAAAAAGTATTTAGTCAGCCACCAATTGTGCAAGTTCTCCCACTTAAAAAGATGAGAGGCCTGTAATTTTCATCATAGGTACACGTCAACTATGACAGACAAAATGAGCAAAATATCCAGAATATCACATTGTAGGATTTTTTATGAATTTATTTGCAAATTATGGTGGAAAATAAGTATTTGGTAAATAACAAAAGTTTCTCAATACTTTGTTATATACCCTTTGTTGGCAATGACACAGGTCAAACGTTTTCTGTAAGTCTTCACAAGGTTTTCACACACTGTTGCTGGTATTTTGGCCCATTCCTCCATGCAGATCTCCTCTAAAGCAGTGATGTTTTGGGGCTGTCGCTGGGCAACACGGACTTTCAACTCCCTCCAAAGATTTTCTATGGGGTTGAGATCTGGAGACTGGCTAGGCCACTCCAGGACCTTGAAATGCTTCTTACGAAGCCACTCCTTCGTTGCCCGGGCGGTGTGTTTGGGATCATTGTCATGCTGAAAGACCCAGCCACGTTTCATCTTCAATGCCCTTGCTGATGGAAGGAGGTTTTCACTCAAAATCTCACGATACATGGCCCCATTCATTCTTTCCTTTACACGGATCAGTCGTCCTGGTCCTTTTGCAGAAAAACAGCCCCAAAGCATGATGTTTTCACCCCCATGCTTCACAGTAGGTATGGTGTTCTTTGGATGCAACTAAGCATTCTTTGTCCTCCAAACACGACGAGTTGAGTTTTTACCAAAAAGTTATATTTTGGTTTCATCTGACCATATGACATTCTCCCAATCCTCTTCTGGATCATCAAAATGCACTCTAGCAAACTTCAGACGGGCCTGGACATGTACTGGCTTAAGCAGGGGGACATGTCTGGCACTGCAGGATTTGAGTCCCTGGCGGCGTAGTGTGTTAGTGATGGTAGGCTTAGTTACTTTGGTCCCAGCTTTCTGCAGGTCATTCACTAGGTCCCCCCGTGTGGTTCTGGGATTTTTGCTCACCGTTCTTGTGATCATTTTGACCCCACGGGGTGAGATCTTGCGTGGAGCCCCAGATCAAGGGAGATTATCAGTGGTCTTGTATGTCTTCCATTTCCTAATAATTGCTCCCACAGTTGATTTCTTCAAACCAAGCTGCTTACCTATTGCAGATTCAGTCTTCCCAGCCTGGTGCAGGTCTACAATTTTGTTTCTGGTGTCCTTTGACAGCTCTTTGGTCTTGGCCATAGTGGAGTTTGGAGTGTGACTGTTTGAGGTTGTGGACAGGTGTCTTTTATACTGATAACAAGTTCAAACAGGTGCCATTAATACAGGTAACGAGTGGAGGACAGAGGAGCCTCTTAAAGAAGAAGTTACAGGTCTGTGAGAGCCAGAAATCTTGCTTGTTTGTAGGTGACCAAATACTTATTTTCCACCATAATTTGCAAATAAATTCATTAAAAATCCTACAATGTGATTTTCAGGATTTTCTTTTCTCAATTTGTCTGTCATAGTTGACGTGTACCTATGATGAAAATTACAGGCCTCTCTCATCTTTTTAAGTGGGAGAACTTGCACAATTGGTGGCTGACTAAATACTTTTTTCCCCCACTGTATTTATTGGAATAGGAAGAAATAGGCTCCAATTATAAATGTAATTCTATGATTATGCCCATAAAAAATGTTGGTGCCTTACCAGGCAGAAGGGAATTTTACCTTAACCCCTGCATCAGATAGTTACAATGTTGCTATCACTTTGCAGCCAACTACCTATAGTAGGCAACCAAGTTTCTTATTAATAATATGCCACCTGTTATCCCACATGGCACGATCCCATAATTGTTACAATTATAATAAAAAGAACACTATTATATAACATATTTAACATATATTTTAATATTCCTGTAGAACTGTTAAAAAGAGTGAGATCATTTGAGCTTTAGAAACAAGTGGTTTCATAATATGCATGGAGGGCCTCGTTTTGCTGGAGCAGTGTAAAATAAGCTTTATGTCAATGACCCAGGCTTAACGAATTTTGTTAATTTGCATAGCGAATTTGATTGTCTAACATCAGTTTCAGCATTTATTTAATTATTCCCCGCCTAGAGTGGCCTCTTTCCTCTACAGTCAGCAATGTTTTCTCTCGGTAACTGTCCATGGTCCTGAAATCAAATCATCTGATGTGCAGTCCAAAATTATATACAAATATTTGTCTGCTTTTAGATCACTGCACACTGTCTGCTGGATCTCTTGTGCCAGCATGTCAATTATTTCGTTCTGGATTCTTTTACCGAGGTAGTGCTTTGGACTGTACTCTCCTTACATGTTCCTTCATGATTCTATCAAAGATACCCAGCATTTCCACAAACTTCAGAAAGTTCCAATTATTTGGTCCCACGTAATGCAATGTTCTGGGTGGCCGTTATGCGTATCAGTGCTATGAGCCTCTGCAGCACCTGTTGCCAGTGGAGAGTCTCTCTGTCAATAGCCCGTTAGGCTTGGGCATCGATAGTTTGCTTGGACACCAGCCTGATCTCCAGCTCCTTCCACCTTTGGAAACTATCTAGGTGGTCATGCGACTTCTCATGCGAGCTGAGGAGGTGGCACATATTCTTCCAGTCCCTGGTTCCATCCCTGACCAGCGCAGATTTGCACTTGTGTGAAAAAAGTTTGCAGCAAAAACAGAAGGCTGCATCGTTTTGCTTGGAATAGACAAGCCATGGTCTCTCCACTCTTTCCCCGTTTGCCATCCTCCTATTGTAGTGGGCCACCGAAAACTTTCGTTGCACCTTCATTTCTTGGGAAATTCCCCTCTTTATCCTGATGTGGCCCAGCCTGCACTAACATATCCCGTAAAGATCCATTCATATATTTTGGCCACTCACCGGGATCTTTTTTGTTTTTTGTCTGGGAGTCGGATTTACCAGCAGCAGCACCACTGTCATCGGGGACGGGGAGTGATGAATCTGAGTACGGGTCCAAGATAGTAGGGTCTTCGACGGCATTGTTTGGAGGTGTGGCTAGGCCTGGTGCAACCACCTGTTCTTGTCCAGCCAGAGAGCTGTCATCATCAGTGGAAGTGCATGGCTCAGACTCAGGTTTGCCCTCTTCGCTGCTAGAATCAGCGATCAGGGGCTTGTTGTTCTCGGCGAATGAATGGCCTGTCCTCAGAGGCTTGTCATTCTCCACACAGGCTGATGGACATTGCTGCACGCTGATACATTTCAGCAGCAAATTTCTTTGGTTTAGAGACTGTGCCTCTTTTCTCATTAGTTTTTTTTTTATATTCGCTTCCTGATAGTTTTTGTCTCTTAGACATGGTAGCAAATTGTTTCAAATCTCTATAGCTTACTTTTAGCTAAAATTATATCCACTAGTAATAGCTAGCTAACATTAACATGCTAGGTTAGGCTACTGCCTTAATCAGTAATCATCTTAGTCATACACAAACATAAAAAACTAAACAATCATTTAATTGGCAGATTCAATTTTAATAATGTTTCACAATTGGATAAACCCATATAAACACACACATCACCATAGTTACCAAGGATAGTGGGAGTGAACTTTGGGAGAAGTGGCAATGGGATGAGGGCGGGAACTGCAGCAATGAGCTGGTGGCTGGGGTGCTGTCGGCGGTGTACCAGCTGATCAGGGGCACCGAAGGGCGGCAGTTAATTGTCAAAATGCCGCCCCAAATTCAAGTGTCGCCATAGGCGGCTGCCTAATCTTGCCTAATGGGAGGGCCGGCCCTGTTAATGCATCTTAATTCTAGGCTATATGGCAACAAAATTTGAAGAATTTGAAAGGGGATGTAGACTTTCTATAGGCACTGTACACCAAAACATGCATGCAGGGACCAGATTAAAAACAAAACAAACAAAACACTAGGACAACAGGGTTTTAATTGGTAGTAAGATACACTGCTCAAAAAAATAAAGGGAACACTTAAATAACACAATGTAACTCCAAGTCAATCACACTTCTGTGAAATCAAACTGTCCACTTAGGAAGCAACACTGATTGACAATACATTTCACATGCTGTTGTGCAAATGGAATAGACAACAGGTGGAAATTAGAGGCAATTAGCAAGACACCCCCAATAAAGGAGTGGTTCTGCAGGTGGTGACCACAGACCACTTCTCAGTTCCTATGCTTCCTGGCTGATGTTTTGGTCACTTTTGAATGCAGGGCGGTGCTTTCAGTCTAGTGGTAGCATGAGATGGAGTCTACAACCCACACAAGTGGTCAGGTAGTGCAGCTCATCCAGGATGGCACATCAATGCGAGCTGTGGCAAGAAGGTTTGCTGTGTCTGTCAGCGTAGTGTCCAGAGCATGGAGGCGCTACCAGGAGACAGGCCAGTACATCAGGAGACGTGGAGGAGGCCGTAGGAGGGCAACACCCAGCAGCAGGACCGCTACCTCCGCCTTTGTGCAAGGAGGAGCAGGAGGAGCACTGCCAGAGCCCTGCAAAATGACCTCCAGCAGGCCACAAATGTGCATGTGTCTGCTCAAACGGTCAGAAACAGACTCCATGAGGGTGGTATGAGGGCCCGACGTCCACAGGTGGGGGTTGTGCTTACAGTCCAACACCGTGCAGGACGTTTGGCATTTGCCAGAGAACACCAAGATTGGCAAATTCGTCACTGGCGCCCTGTGCTCTTCACAGATGAAAGCACGTGACAGACGTGACAGAGACTGGAGACGCCGTGGAGAACGTTCTGCTGCCTGCAACATCCTCCAGCATGACCGGTTTGACGGTGGGTCAGTCATGGTGTGGGGTGGCATTTCTTTGGGGGGCCGCACAGCCCTCCATGTGCTCGCCAGAGGTAGCCTGACTGCCATTAGGTACCGAGATGAGATCCTCAGACCCCTTGTGAGACCATATGCTGGTGCGGTTGGCCCTGGGTTCCTCCTAATGCACGACAATGCTAGACCTCATGTGGCTGGAGTGTGTCAGCAGTTCCTGCAAGAGGAAGGCATTGATGCTATGGACTGGCCCGCCCGTTCCCCAGACCTGAATTCAATTGAGCACATCTGGGACATCATGTCTCGCTCCATCCACCAACGCCACGTTGCACCACAGACTGTCCAGGAGTTGGCGGATGCTTTAGTCCAGGTCTGGGAGGAGATCCCTCAGGAGACCATCCGCCACCTCATCAGGAGCATGTCCAGGCATTGTAGGGAGGTCATACAGGCACGTGGAGGCCACACACACTACTGAGCCTCATTTTGACTTGTTTTAAGGACATTACATCAAAGTTGGATCAGCCTGTAGTGTGGTTTTCCACTTTAATTTTGAGTGTGACTCCAAATCCAGACCTCCATGGGTTGATAAATTTGATTTCCATTGATAATTTTTATGTGATTTTGTTGTCAGCACATTCAACTATGTAAAGAAAAAAGTATTTAATAAGATTATTTCATTCATTCATTTTAGTGTTCCCTTAATTTTTTTGAGCAGTGTATATCAGTTTTAAGGGTTTATTGTACATTTTGTTACCAGTTCATACTTTTTATTACAGATTCTATTGCTTGAGCCCACTGATGTATTGTGTTGTTGGAAGCTTGATTCAATATTGCTGTAGCAGATTAGGCCTACATCATATTACATTTGCTGACTACATTTTGCCAGAAATTTGCCAAAACATATGCATGTAGATGGGTACCACTTGCTCTACATTGGTCATCTGTTAACTTCATTCTATTATTATATGCCTTCAGTAGTATTTTCCCTTCAAGGACAAGTTACACTTTTGACTTCTATGCAATAAATAAATTACCTCTAACATTTATATATTCTTAATTCCAGTTCTTTACTTTGGATGTGTGTGTAATGTGTGTATTGTTCTGAAATGGTTAGATATTACTTGTTAGATATTACTGCACTGTTGGATCTACAAACACACGCATTTCGCTACACTAGCAATAACATCTGCTGAACACCTACAGTTGAAGTCGGAAGTTTATATACAGTGGGGAGAACAAGTATTTGATACACTGTCGATTTTGCAGGTTATCCTACTTACAAAGCACGTAGAGGTCTGTAATTTTGATCATAGGTACACTTCAACTGTGAGAGACTGAATCTAAAACAAAAATCCAGAAAATCACATTTTACGATTTTTAAGTAACTAATTTGCATTTTATTGCATGACATAAGTATTTGATCACCTACCAACCAGTAAGAAATCCGGCTCTCACAGACCTGTTAGTTTTTCTTTAAGAAGCCCTCCTGTTCTCCACTCATTACCTGTATTAACTGCACCTGTTTGAACTCGTTACCTGTATAAAAGACACCTGTCCACACACTCAATCAAACAGACTCTAACCTCTCCACAATGGCCAAGACCAGAGAGCTGTGTAAGGACATCAGGGATAAAATTGTAGACCTGCACAAGGCTGGGATGGGCTACAGGACAATAGGCAAGCAGCTTGGTGAGAAGGCAACAACTGTTAGCGCAATTATTAGAAAATGGAAGAAGTTCAAGATGACGGTCAATCATCCTCGGTCTGGGGCTCCATGCGAGATCTCACCTCGTGGGGCATCAATGATCATGAGGAAGGTGAGGGGTCAGCCCAGAACTACATGGCAGGACCTGGTCAATGACCTGAAGAGAGCCGGTACCACAGTCTCAAAGAAAACCATTAGTAACACACTATGCCGTCATGGATTAAAATCCTGCAGCGCACGCAAGGTCCCCCTGCTCAAGCCAGCGCATGTCCAGGCCCGTCTGAAGTTTGCCAATGACCTTCTGGATGATCCCAGAGGAGGAATGGGAGAAGGTCATGTGGTCTGATGAGACAAAAATAGAGCTTTTTGGTCTAAACACTCACCGTGTTTGGAGGAAGAAGAAGGATGAGTACAACCCCTAGAACACCATCCCAACCGTGAAGCATGGAGGTGGAAACATCATTCTTTGGGGATGCTTTTCTGAAGTGTACCTATGATAAAAATTACAGACCTCTACATGCTTTGTAAGTAGGAAAACCTGCAAAATCGGCAGTGTATCAAATACTTGTTCTCCCCACTGTACAATTAGGTTGGAGTCATTAAAACTCGTTTTTCAACCACTCCACACATTTCTTGTTAACAAACTATAGTTTTGGCATGTCGGTTAGGACATCTACTTTGTGCATGACACAAGTAATTTTCATTAATTAATTAATTAATTGTTTACAGACAGATTATTTCACTTATAATTCACAGTATCACAATTCCAGTGGGTCAGAAGTTTACATACACTAAGTTGACTGTGCCTTTAAACAGCTTGGAAAATTCCAGAAAAATGATATCATGGCTTTAGAAACTTCTGATAGGTTAATTGACATCATTTGAGTCAATTGGGGGTGTACCTGTGGATGTATTTCAAGGACTACCTTCAAACTCAGTGCCTCTTTGCTTGACATCATGGGGAAATCAAAAGAAATCAGCCAAGACCTCAGAAAAATAATTGTAGACCTCCACAAGTCTGGTTCATCCTTGGGAGCAATTTCCAAACGCCTGAAGGTACCACGTTCATCTGTACAAACAATAGTACGCAAGTATAAACACCATGGGACCACGCAGCCGTCATACCGCTCAGGAAGGAGACGCGTTCTGTCTCCTAGAGATTAACGTACTTTGGTGCGAAAAATGCAAATCAATCCCAGAACAGCAGTAAACGACCTTGTGAAGATGCTGGAGGAAACAGGTACAAAAGTATCTATATCCACAGTAAAACGAGTCCTATATCGACAAAACCTGAAAGGCCGCTCAGCAAGGAAGAAGCCCCTGCTCCAAAGCCACCATAAAAAAGCCAGACTATGGTTTGCAACTGCACATGGGGACAAAGAACGTACTTTTTGGAGAAATGCCCTCTGGTCTGATGAAACAAAAATAGAACTGTTTGGCCATAATGACCATAGTTATGTTTGGTGGAAAAAGGGGCCGCTTGCAAGCCGAAGAACACCATCCCAACCGTGAAGCAAGGGGGTGGCAGCATCATGCTGTGGGGGTGGTTTGCTGCAGGAGGGACTGGTGCACTTCACAAAATAGATGGCATCATGAGGAAGGAAAATTATGTGGATATATTGAAGCAACATCTCTAGACATCAGTCAGGAAGTTAAAGCTTGGTCGCAAATGGGTCTTCCAAATAGACAATGACCCCAAGCAAACTTCCAAAGTTGTGGCAAAATGGCTTAAGGACAACAAAGTCAAGGTATTGGAGTGGCCATCACAAAGCCCTGACCTCAATCCCATAGAAAATGTGGGAAGAACTGAAAAAGCGTGTGCGAGCAAGGAGGCCTACAAACCTGACTCAGTTACACCAGCTCTGTCAGGAGGAATGGGCCAAAATTCACCCAACTTATTGTGGGAAGCTTGTGGAAGGCTACCCAAAATGTTTGACCCAAGTTAAACAATTTAAAGGCAATGCTACCAAATACTAATTGAGTGTATGTAAACTTCTGACCCACTGGGAATGTGATGAAAGAAATACAAGCTGAAATAAATCATTCTCTCTACTATTATATGATTTTATTTTATTTGACCTACACATACACCACCGGCCAAAGGTTTTAGAACACCTACTCATTCAAGGGTTTTTCTTTATTTTTTACAATTTTCTACATTGTAGAATAATAGTGAAGACATCAAAACTATGAAATAACACATTTGGAATCATGTAGTAACCAAAAAAGTGTTAAACAAATCAAAATATAATTTATATTTGAGATTTTTCAAATAGCCACTCTTTACCTTGATGACAGCTTTGCACAGTCTTGGCATTCTCTCAACCAGCATCATGAGGTAGTCACCTGGAATGCATTTCAATTAACAGGTGTGCCTTCTTAAAGTTAATTTGTGGAATTTCTTTCCTTCTTAATGCGTCAGGGAGGTGACCAAGAACCCGTTGGCCACTCTGACAGAGCTCCAGAGTTCCTTTGTGGAGATGGGAGAACCTTCCAGAAGATCAACCATCTCTGCAGCACTCCACCAATCAGGCCTTTATGGTAGAGCGTCCAGGCGAAAGCCATTCCTCAGTAAAAGGCACATGACAGCCCACTTGGAGTTTGCCAAAAGGCGCCTAAAGGACTCTCAGACCATGAGAAACAAGATTCTCTGGTCTGATGAAACCAAGATTGAACTATTTGGCCTGAATGCCAAGCCTGGAGGAAACCTGGCACCATCCCTACAATGAAGCAAGGTAGTGGCAGCATCATGCTGTGGGGATGTTTTTCAGCGGTAGGGACTGGGAGACTAGTCAGCATCGAGGGAAAGATGAACGGAGCAAAGTACAGAGAGATCCTTGATGAAAACCTGCTCCAGAACGCTCAGTACCTCTGACTGGGGTGAAGGTTCACCTTCCAACAGGACAATGACCCTAAGCACACAGCCAAGACAACGCAGGAGTGGCTTCGGGACAAGTCTCTGAATGTCCTTGAGTGACCCAGCCAGAGCCCGGACTTGAACCTGATTGAATATCTCTGGAGAGACCTGAAAATAGCTGTGCAGCAACACTCCCCATCCAACCTGACAGAGCTTGAGAGGATCTGCAGAGAAGAATGGGAGAAACTCCCCAAATACAGGTGTGCCAAGCTTGTAGCGTCATACCTGAGAAGACTCAATGCTGTAATTGCTGCCAAAGATGATTCAACAAAGCACTGAGTAAAGGGTCTGGATACTTATGTAAATGTGATATTTCATTGTATTATACAACAACAACAACATTTGGATTGAGGCTCACAAGACTATACAGTGTAAAGCATAATATTCAAAACCCAACAATGTCCACAATTTCCATCCTCCACTATAACACCAGCGGGTGTCAAGCTTCAACCAGAGTTTTCCTGATCAGCTTATTTACTTTCCACTGAGCTTGTTGTGTGCAATTAGTACACCTGTGTAGTAGAGGTTGTTAAATGTTAGCCTCGCACGGTCACGTCATCTTGCCTGAGACCTGGGGGCCTATTCAAGACAGATAGCCTACTCGATGTAGAAGATAAGACATAATTAACATGTCATGTAATGTGAGGAATATTGTCCTTTCTGAACAGCATATTTTGAAAAAAAGCTTTACCTCTCTGAATGCATGTCTGCAGTCATTGCATGTCTGCAGTCAACTACTCTGAAGTAGTTTACTCTGAAGTAAATCCCACTCATTAGAAATCCACAGGTTCCTCATTTGGTAGGCAGCACAGATAATGTCAAACATAACTGGAGTACTGGGGAGAGTGCTGTTCTGTTCTGGTTGGAGTCGGAATACTTAATTACAAACCAGCCTGCTCTGGTCAGGATGTCTTCTCTTCCAGGTCCTCCACCAGGAAATGGTCTGCTTCTCTCAGCACCTGGTGGAACTGCTCTTGGGCACGAGCTCCCTTCGACAAAACACAATCCAGCAGGGCTTTGTTCTTCAGGGTCTTGGGGTTTTTGTTGTCCAACTCCTCCCTCTCTTCGTCATTCAGAACCCCTCGCTCCTGGAGACGCTGGAGTATGGACCTTGACGGTCCTATACGGTTCTCCAACGCCAACCTGTGTTTCTTGATGAATTGACCATTTGTGTCCTGTCTCCCATTCATGTTCACTTGTTCTGCGATGGTACCATAGCTGGCTTGCTTTTCCATCTTTGCCTTTAACTGTTCTATCTCTCTATCCCTCTCCTTCACCACTTCCATCCAGTATTTTCTCTCCACTTTTGTGTCCTCATTGCTGTCTTCTCCTAGCAAGGGATGTTTCTGTTGGTTTTCTTCGGGGGGTCCTGGACAGTCTGTCTGTGTCTGTCTGGCTATATTTGACGGACTGAGAAAGTCTGTCTGTGTCTGCTGATTAAGACAAGACTGTAGTCTTGTTATATCCTCATCCTTCTGTTTAAGGATCTCTTTCAGTTTCATGATTTCACTCTGAAGGGACTCATTGGATCTGCCATTTGTTCTTGACAGACGTGAACAAAGTTTTCCAATTTTGTTCAAAATGTTTCCTTTCAGAGCAATCTTCTTTATCAACCTCTTCGATATCGTTACAGGATCGATGGCATCTTGCTCCATGTATAAATTCTCATATTTGTTTTTAAGAGACATGTCCTCTAATGTCTTGATCACCTCCCTGTTCTGCTCCTTGCATGGCTTTTTGTCATAGAGAACATGACACCGGTTTCCACATTTTCTTATCAAATGTTCAAATCGATCTTTGATTTTCTGCTCACTGAGGTCAAATTCAGCCAGTTTTTCCCCTTTTGTGAACAACACCACAGTATGATCCCATACTCTCGTGGTAAACAGTTCTTCCAGTGTTTCCTCATCCTTCTCATTAAAACTACACGTTGGAGGGGTGGTTTTAATGACCAAGAGGACAGCATTAGGTCCATCTTTAAATGACTTTACAGAGTCTTTAATCTTTCACTCCAAAAGAGTCCATACTTATCCCAGCCTGGAGTGCGGATCACAGTTCTTTTCTGATTTTTTTTCTTCACACGTTGTTTATTTCTGAATTTCCAGAAAGAGAACTTCTTGTCAAGGATTATGTTTCCTGCAGTCATCTTTCCAGCACCTTGACCTCCGATAAGCACAAAATCCAGACGATTAAACAGGACCTCTGGTGATGATTTAGCAGGGAAAAGACAAACAGAAAAACAGTGAGGTTTAATGTTGTGAAGTAATATGATAACAGATGGTATGATAACTATAGGTAAATAAATGTCATAATTATTTTATCCAAATCTGCAAACAGCAAACCGTATTTGCAGTACGTGCACAGCATGTTTATTCCTAGATTATAATGAAACGATTTAACATCTGCGAATTTAGATGTAGTAAAAAGTATGCATGATTTAGGCCCTAATTCAATCAGATAAAGACAAACCACACTGCAGGTTCAATCAAAATGGTATTTGTGTCAAAATTAACACACTCTGCAAATGTTAATCTCTTGGACATTGTCAATACATTGGCTATTGACTCAACAACACACCGTCTGTAAAATACAACATTAATCCAGGGTAGGGGAGGGAATGGCCGGCAGGGATGTAGCTCAGATGGTAGAGCATGGCATTTGCAACGCCAGGGTTGTGGGTTCGATTCCAGTATGAAAAAATAAAATAAAAATGTATGCTCTGGATAAGAGCGTCTGCTAAATGACAAAAATGTAAATGTAATATTCTAAGTGAATACTCAGTGTGGTTATTATTAGTCTATAATTGATTGAATTGGGGCCACAGGCATGATCATTTCTTAAAGGACTAACATACCCTCTTCATCTAACTCTTCATTTTGTATTAATCAATCCTTATCAGTGGCTGGGGAGAGGACACAGATACATGGTTATTTATTATTTCATATGAATTCAACAATTATTTTGATTCAAAGTTTTGAATGATGGTTGCAAGTAATGATATCAATCCAGTACTGTCTGAAACATACATGTTTTACTGTGTCTGCCTCCCATACTGCAATGTTATGTAACATTTTGTTTAAAATCCACTGGATCAACAGGAACCATCTGCAGATTCCATCTGATTGATGACAATGGCAACCGAGATCTGTATATCAAACTATGGAGAGAGGACACATTGGGAGTTAGTCATAAACTAACTGTAAAGAAAATATCAACCTTTAGGTATTACTCCCCAGTGCTTCACAAGGGGTACAGAACCTGTGTGGTTTGGAGACTGCCAATCTGGCACTTCTTGCAGTTTAATATTTAATACTTATTTTCATTAATAGAGTAGGTTGTTATCAGTGCACGAATTGGACTGAATTAGTATCAGGCCGGCAAGAACAAGAAAGGATAAGGCTGTGACCTCAGCGATTTCCTTTCAAATTAAACTCCCTGTAATGTAAATGCTACAAAAATGTGTTAACAGCATCAAGAGTATTGACTACTAGATAGTTATTAGATGGTAACAATAGTAATACAATGTTTAGAATAATAATACTACTACTACTTATTAAAATAATTATAATTACAGTATAATAATCAACCTTAGAAAATACATAGCGATCGCATTTTGTGAACGGGGCGGCAGGTAGCCTAGCGGTTAAGAGCAATGGGCCAGTAATGAAAAGGTCGCTGTTCACCTAGTGCTCTCGGGGATTCGAACCAATCTGTCGATGTGCCCTTGAGCAAGGCACTTAACTATAATTGCGCCTGTAAATCGCTCTGGATAAGAGTGTTTGCTAAATGACTCAAATGTAAAATGTACTGCATGTAGACCATTCATATTGAACTACACAACATTTTCTGTCCATTACTGAAAATCTGAATCAGGCACAGGCTGGTGCTGTGGATTGCTGTTTTATAAAACAGATAACAAACAGTCATGTGTTTCCCTGTGGAGGTGGCGGTATTCAAATTGCAGGGGGCAGGGAACCAGACGAGGCTGCTCTGGTGGTGTGACCAGGGGAGACGGAGGAGGCAGTTGGTCCAGAGGAGGCCGTGTTGGTGGTGACAGACAGGGGGGGTGATGTGCATCGTGGTGGTGGTGGACAAAACCGCCGCCGATGGCTTGGAGGAGCTGGTGTTTGTAATGGTAGGGTTGAGGGACCGACGATGGTGTGGCCGGGAGAGTAGGCACGTGGCCTTCTTCTGCAGCTGGGGACTCCGGCGGCTCCTACAGGTGTTGCACACTGGGAGGCACTGGCAGTGGTGATGCAGCTGTCAGGAGTGGTTCCAGCTGGGGGTCCAGCAGAGGCGATTGCGTCAATGGTCTCATCCATGGCAGCCCTCTCCTGTGCCCTCTGTGTTCTGCCCAACGCTCTTTCTCCTCTGCCTCAGCCCTATCCTTCTCACCCCTCTCCTGTAACTGGCGCGTGTATTCCTCCCCGGTGAAGCATGTGGCGACCACAGGGAGTCTTCTGTATCGGTCCAGCTGATACTTCAGGACAGTAAGGATGTGCCCCAGGTCCTTCGCTATCAGCCCCCCCTCTATTAAGGGGTGCTCTTCTAGAGCTAGGGCAGGGACTGGAGCAGGGGCTGGAGCAGGGGCTGAGGGTCCTCCTGTGGTCACTGGGGAGGAGGTGCTGATGGACGGCACAGTGCTGCTGGTACCAGGAGAGGCGGTGGTGGGACCTGGTAGGGACCGAGACGGCATTAAACGGGAAGGGTAAAAAGGAAAGAAGCCATACTTCTTAAACCCTTCCACCACATAGCGCATGTCCTTGCAGCGCTGGTAAGGGTAGCGGAATACTCTGGCAAATTCTGATTTGTTTACCATGTAGGAGTGGTGAAATTGGCTGAGGTCTCCAGCTACATTGGAGAACTCAGCCTTTAAAGGAACAAAGTATGCCACGTCTAGCGGCTGCAGGACATGGGTGCAGTGTGGTCAATGTAGCCACTGTTTGACCATCCATACAAGGCTTGGGGGGGGCCTCCCAGTGTGTAGTGGCCACCGGGGAAACACTTGGGGTAGAGGATAAATGGGGGGACGTCCTCCCCAGCTGCGTTGAAGCAGGCCAGCACTGTGATGTACTCCTTGGTCTCCGGAGCCTGCTGGTACACGTGTTTTGCGCCCCGGGGAGCCAGCACTTTGTGCCAGCTCTGGTTGCTACGAAACCCAGACTGATCGCAGTTATAGATTTGTCTGGGTTTCTCCCTCAACCCACTCTCCTCCAAGTGCTTCTCATAAGAAGTGAAGAAGGTGTCCATCGTCGGACATGTGGCACACTCAGCTCACCCCCTGTCCAGGGTGTCCGGCCTCCTCATGCTCAGGTTCTTGTGCCTCCTCCTGAACATTTCCCACCACCTCTTCCCCAGTGGTGGGATTGTTTCCCCTGGGTGCTGAAACCTACAATAGAATAGAATATATAATTGTCCATCCAGGATGAAAATGTTTGTTTTGGCATCACCATACACATATACATTTACATCACACACATTGAGAACAGTCAGTCCACCAATCTATATACATAAACACATAGAACACCAAATACCTGTGTATTCTGTTGCCGTATTTCATCAGACTCTGTCTGGTGAAGGGGAACCCATGGCTGGAGCAGTAGATACAGTACTGCACCAGAGAATGTTCATCCTCTGGTGCAAGCAATGTGGATGGTCCACTGCGACAACCATGGGTCACCCGGCCGCTCAGCCTGTCTGCCAGGGTCTGCCGAGGTACACCATGCACCTTGGTAGATAAGAAAAGAAAACTGTTACTAGCAGATAAAATTCACATTCACATGGTAATCTCCTAAAAACAAAAGATGCCTAACCTTGGCAGCCTGGCGGAAAGCCATCCCTGCCCCGCAGTTCTCCATGGCATGGAACATGTCCACCTCACTCCACTGCTTCCTCTTGACTTTCTCCATACTGTGGTGGTAAATACATGTAGCTAAATAACTTGGCATACTATACACATTTTAGAAAGATAGCTCCAGCTGAATATGTATAAACATGTACATTTCAAAGCTAAGGCATTGAAAGGTGATGAAAGTTTTCACAATAACTGAAAGTGTACCCACATATTTTTTTTGATGTTATCTGTAATGAAAATTAGTGTCCCAATTTGTTTAATATTGATGCATAGATTGTAACATTTGACTAAATACTGCCTCTATGTAGCTGTTGTAAGATGAAACATAGCCAACAGTGATGTGTCAAAAAGTTCATGGTTCAAAGTTCCAAATACATTTTTGCAGATTGTGAAAAACGCCCCCGTCAGAGGACTCCAGTTTTGATACGGTAAAGCTTGACATTCAGCTGTTTTCGTGATATGTATTATCTAACGCTTACAATTTCTTTCATTTTTGCTGTCTTAGCAGTTCTATCAACATTTAGCAACTAAGCTAGCAACATTAGAAAATCTGTTAGCTATATTTCAGAGGTAAAAAGTTGGATATGAAATTATGTGTGGTCTGTGGCGCAGTCGAATTTTACAATATGCAGCGTGTCCCACATAAATTGCCCTGAAAATCGGTGGTCAGCTAGCTAGAAGGGTATCTTTAGTCGCAAAACGTACCGTTATTTTCCAGTCCATTTCAATGTTGAGCTCGAGGTGATTTAGTCCTCCAACCGCTAGAGAGTGTCCGAGGTTAGGGGGTGTCCGATGTTGGGGGAAAATTAGCTAGTGAACGAAAGCAGAGGGGAGGGAATATCTTCTTGGAATAATGCACAGCCATCGGCAGTGTAACGTGTTGAGAGCATCAAACGTCTGCAACAAACTGACGGATCTACAAATCACATCACATCATAAATAACGACTCGTTATTATTTTTAGTTTGTCACAATTTACCCATGATTTGTTGCGGTTTTAATCCTCTTGAACACGGCCGCTGTCTTTCTTGTCCTCCCTGTACACACTTAGAAAATAATGTTCTTCAATGGTTCTTTGGTAAAGGTGATAGTTTTATGTGGAACCCTAGAATGGACATGAACCATCTTATTATAGTCCCAAGGTCAGCCATGTTGGTCATCCATGGTTTGCCAGTACTGTGATAAGATTTTGTGTAAAACAATGAATGTGAAGAATTTATCTGCATTGTATGTGTGTTTGCTAACCAGGGCGGGTCCTGGCCTTTCTGTGGCTCTAGGCCAGACACAAATATTGCGGCTGATACAAGAATAGTCAGAGTAAGGAAAATTACGTTGAAAAGTATTTTCCCAGATATTGAAGGTATTCAATTTAGGTTCTGAGTGAAACGTGAAAATATGTATTTTACGGACATTGAAATCAGGTTGATTTTCGGTTCTGAATGAATGTTGAAAAGATGCAATTTATAGATGTCTATGTTTGGGCCAAATCAAGGCTGGTCCAGACCGGACAAAATCTGAACCAAACATAGACATCTATGATTGGTTCAGATTTGGTCTGATCTGGACCAAAAAACAACATCTGTGGATGTGGAAATCAAATCCAGTCCTGACAGGGCATAAATAAAGAAGTCCACAAGGTGTCAGCGTCTGTAGGTGCTTACTGAGGTATACAGCAGGGATGGGCAACTCCAGTCCTTGGGGGCCGGAGTGGTGTCACACTTTTCCCCCCATCCCTAATCAACACATCTGATGAAATTAATTGCATTCTTGTCACGTTCGTTGATAGAAGGATCAGACCAAGGTGCAGCGTGGTATGCGTACATGTTTAATTAAATAATAAACACTTGACAAAATAACAAAAGCAACGTAACGTGACGTTCTAAAGGCTACACATCAAACAAGCCTAAACAGAAACAAGATCCCACAACTTAGGTAGGCAAAATGGCTGCCTAAGTATGATCCCCAATCAGAGACAACAAACGACAGCTGCCTCTGATTGGGAACCACACCCGGCCAACATAGAAATATAATAACTAGAATGTCAACATTTACACCCTGACCAAACTACCTAGAGAATAACAGGGTTCTCAAGGTCAGGGCGTGACAATTCTAAACTGAAGATCATGATTAGTTGATTATTGGTTTCAGATGTGTTAGTGTGACACCAATCAGGCCCCAGAGGACAGTGTCGCCTGAAACAGCCTACATAATTTTCCCCATATTAGCTAAAGTAACGTCCTAGTCAACATAGCTAATAGATCTAATGCGTTTGTAAACCCGCTACAATCATGCAGTAATGTTACAGTGTATAGTCAGTAAGCAGTTAGACTGGCGGGGCCCGCGGCAATAAATTAATAAAACCAAAAGCTTACCTTGACTTGGAAGAGTTCCAGTGTTGTGTTGGATGGTCATAGCCAGCTAGCTAACATAGCATCCCTCTGTTTGAGCCGGGTGTTTGAGTAACTAAACTAGCCAGCTGCATTTGCTAACTAAATAAGTGAAACTTATTTTTGATTAAATTAATTTGTTGAAAACTGTTCAACTATTGTCTTTCTCTCCCTTTGAGTCAACTCTCACCACATTTTATGCACTGCAGTGCTAGCTAGCTGAAGCTTAAGCTTTCAGTACTAGATTCAATCTCTGATCCTTTGATTGGGTGGACAACAAGTCAGTTCATGCTACAAGAGCTCTGATAGGTTGGAGGACGTCCTCCAGAAGTTGTCATAATTACTGTGTAAGTCTATGGAAGGGGGTGAGAACCAAGAGCCTCCTAGGTTTTGTATTGAAGTCAATGTACCAAGAGGAGGACGGAAGCTAGCTGTCCTCCGGCTACACCATGGTGCTACCCTACAGAGTGCTGTTGAGGCTACCATAGACCTTCATTGCAAAACAGTTTTGGTGACTTGAATATATTTTGTATAGTTTTATCTAAAAACGATAACTTTTTCAATGTTTTAAATATTAAGTTTAATGAAATTCACTGAGGAGGATGGTCCTCCCTTTCCTCCTCTGAGGAGCCTCCACTGCTCTCTACATATATAGTTTTGTTCAGTTTTCCCTTTGGAATGGTCCTCTTAGACATCAGTCAGCCTTTCGATTAGAGTTTGTTTCAACTCAACCAGTACCGAAGTATGTAAACAAAGTATGTTAAGATTGTCAGTGTTCCATGCAGGTATTGGCTGCGTTTCATTCCAGTTAGATGTTCCCTTCCCTCTGCCCTCATTCTTCACAGATCTGAGACAACCTGCCACATTGTTTTGACATATCCAGTATATGAAGAGGAGTAAATGAGAGCATAGGGGAGGGAACATCTTCCTGGAATGAAACACAGCCATTCTCTCTTGTGCTCACTGTAGTTCCCCATAACTAGGTGACTTGTCATACAGTACCACTGACCTTGTTATATTACAGCCATAAAACCAAACAGAATGGTTAGAGTTGTGTGATGAAATTGTGTTTATAGCTGTTGAGATTAAATACCCTTGAGATTAAATGCTGGAAGATGTTGTATGGAACATTTAAAAAATATCTACATTCATAAAGTATTAACCTATTAAGTTAAATGTTTATGAAGAGTAAACACTAGGAACATATATTTTCATCAGGACAATGTAGCATTTCAGAGATCCAGTATGACACAATGTGCAATAAAAATGTACCATTAGTTTAATGCAAATGAATGGCCCTCTTAAACATCAAACACCCTTTTGTTCAAAGTTTGTTTGAGCTCAACCATTACCAAAGTATGTAAACAAAGTATGTAATGTATTATTATTATTTTCTCAGTGTTCCATGCAGGTATTGGCTGTGTTTCATTCCAGGAAGATGTTCCCTTCCTTCTACCTTCGTTCACTCTCCTTGCAATAGCTAGGGTTGCAATTCGGGGCGTTCCTGCATGTGGGCATTCCTTGAGCATCCTATTGGTTCCTGCATGAATGCCCCCTCTCGAGCATTCTATTGGTTCCTGCATGAATGCCCCCTCTCGAGCATCCTATTGGTTCCTGCATGAACACCCCCCTCACGAGTATCCTATTGGTTCCTGCATGAACGCCCCCTTTCCACTCTGTTAAGTATTTATGCATAGTCACTTTAACTCTACCCACATGTACATACTACCTCAACTACCTCAACTAGCCGGTGCCCCCGCACATTGACTCTGCAACGGTACCCCCCTGTATATATAGCCTCCCTACTGTCACCTTATTTTACTTCTGCTCTTTTTTTTCTCAACACTTTTTTTGTTGTTGTTTTATTCTTACTTTTTTGTTTAAAATAAATGCACTGTTGGTTAAGGGCTGTAAGTAAGCATTTCACTGTAATGTCTGCACCTGTTGTATTCGGCGCATGTGACCAATAAAATTTGATTTGATTTGATTTGATTTTGAGCATCCTATTGGTTCCTGCATGAACGCACCCTTTCGAGCATCCTATTGGTTCCTGCATGAACGCCTCCTCTCGAGCATGCCATCTTAATGCTTGTGTGACACTTTTGATATTCTGTATTTCCCCTGACTGTTTACTATTTGATTTAAATGTGGATCAAAAGGGAAATGAAAGTATTATCAGAGTTTTTCTAGCTAGGACACTGTCTATCAGTGTCCTAGCTAGCTAGCTACCGGTGTTGCCACCGCCTCCTGCCTGCTGTGTACAGGAGTCCTAGCTAGCTAGACAGTATCCTTTGCTAATGTCTGACGAACACCTGCAGGAAAGGTGTGAAAGCAGTGCCTGACAGGTGGAGGCAAAGGACAATGTCTACTGGTGTCCTAGCTAGCTAGCTACTGTTGTCGCACCAGTGGGGTTTATCGGTGGTTGGCATCCAACGTTATTGTGCATTCCCACCACCTACTGTACTGTAGCACCCCCGCCTCCTGCCTGTGTACCGTGTCATGGAATGCCCACATGCAGGAAATGCCCCGATTTGCGGCCGCAATTACACCCTTCTCGCTCTTTCAGGTAGGCTACTCAACAAATGGCTCTAAACAGTAAGTTGTAATTCACTTTAAAATAAATAATCATGACTGTCATTGAGCCTGGGACATACACCGGACATCCATATCAAATATTGATTTGGTCCACATTCATCAACAGTCGAATGACAGAGGGATACACAAGAACCTTCTCACAGATCTAGTAGGGGGAAAAAACATGTCTCTGTGCACAATTCGTTTTTTTGTTTCCCCTGCCATGTGATGGCTTGATGCAACGTTAGCTAGGGGACAGTAGCTACCAGCAAGCTAGCTACCGGTAGCTAGGTTGCTACTTTGCATGCCAATTTCAAGTCTAACTAAAGTTATAGCGAGCTTGTGACATTATCATGCTAGCTATGCACAGTAAGATAATTTGTTTTCAAATAAAATAAAATAAAATAAAATTGGTCACATATTTAGTAGATGTTATTGCCGGTGTAGCGAAATGCTTGTGTTCCCAGCTCCAACAGTGCAGTAGTATCTAACAATTCACAGCAATGCACACAAATCTAAAAGTAAATTAATAGAATCAAGAAATATATAAATATGAGGACGAGCAATGTCGGAGTGGCATTGACTAAATACAGTAGAATAGAATACAGTATTACACTTCACTTGTCGCATCTGTTCTTCTTGCGTTTTCCCTTTGCTTGTGGCACCGATAGACCCGTGAGCTGGCTGTGCCCTGCTTGTTCTAAAAATAGAACTAACTTTGGTACAGTACAGTGGTGATTCTACATGCAAAAGTGAAATTGGTGTATTTATGCTGTTTTTCAAATGCACAGATGACTTTATACATCTTCACAAAGAAACAACTGGTAATTTGAAACATCTTCCTAGAATGAAACAGCCATTTTTACCCCAGTTCTCTTTGTAGTTCCCCATAATCACATGACCTTTCATATCCCCGACAGACATTTTGTGGTTTGTCTCATCATTTACATTTTAGTCATTTAGCAGACGCTCTTATCCAGAGCGACTTACAGTTGGTGAGTGCATACCTTATTTTTCAAACCCCCCGTGTGAATCTAACCCACAACCCTGCAAACGCCATGCTCTACCACCTGAGCTACATCCCTGCCGGCCATTCCCTCCTCTACTCTGGGCCAATTGTCTGCCGCCCCACGTGGCCAGCTACGACAGAGCCTGGATTCGAACCAGGATCTCTAGTGGCACAGCCTTAGACCACTGCGCCACTCGGGAGATGAACACAGAAACAGTTGCTAGAGTCTGTAAAGTATCTTTGCTTTCACTTCCTCTCTAATCATAAAACTACGCTAAGAGCACAAATATGAAATAATTGTTTTACAAATAGAAGTATTGGATTATACGTATTGGATTATTATTTTAGATAAGCCTTCGATGTAAAAAAGTGTAATCTGATTAAGTTGATATTCTGGCTAGTTTTTCATTATTGCTTTGATACATTTCTGCATTGTACCACAGATAAGTTGCTGTATTTTTTGGTGCTCTGTGCTTCAGAGAAAAACAGGGACTTTTCGTAAAGCAGTTAAAAACTGCTTTAGAGTGAATAGAGGGGCCTGTGTGGTCCAGTGGATAAAGCCGCGGGATGTACAGAGGCTACCAGAGTTGACATGGGTTTGAGTCTGACCCATGCACTTCTGACTCGCAAACTCCCCTAAACCTTCTGCACGCAATATGTGGAAATATTTTTTACTGATATACTTAATCCTACATAGCTGTTATATACATTAGAAACACACAATTATATTAATGTATTATTTTATTGATTTGATGTAATTTTGGTGATATACAGCTTCCCAAAGAAACAACCAGTAATTTGAAAACTTGGCATAATAATTCTCTCATGTTGCTTTGTTGACAACATGACTGGGAGGAAAACACCCCATAATTGTACATAAAATATGTTATATTTAATTATCTGGTCAACACAATCAATAGGCACTCACCAGACAATGAAGCAATTTTCTCATGAAGACAAGTATCCTCTACTATAACAGAACGTGAACTCAAAACTTCATGATGTTTTTTAAAGCAATGTTTAAAACGGATATTCCACACGCATCTGCACAATCTGTTCAGCTGTGTCTAAAGGTGTGGTAGGAATGGCATGTTGAAACCTGTATATGTTAAAATCTCTCTCTCTCCTCCACCTCCCCGCCCCCTCTCTCGGTCTCTCTCTTGTCTTTTTTCATGTTTCGTTCCAGGAAGATGTTCCCTTCCCTCTGCCTTCGTTCACTCTGCTTCACAGATCTGAGACAACTGGGTAGGTGTCAGCAATAGCTCCATCTAGTTTCCTCCACATTGCTTTCACACGTCCAGTCCTATCAGATCTGTGAAGGGAAGTAAATGAGAGCAGAGGGGAGGGAACATCTACCTGGAATGAAACACAGAAGTTTCTACCCCAGTTCTCGCTGTAGTTTCCTGTAGTCACGTGACTTCTCATATCCTCCTAGACAGTTGTTGTGGTTTGTCTCATCATGAATACAGAAACAGTTGCTAGAGTCTGTAAAGTGTCTTTGCTTTCACTCTGATCATAAAACTGCACTTAGAGCACAAATATGAATGACTTTGTTACTTATTTGCATGTGTAGATAATGGTTTTACAAATAGAAGTATATGATTCTAAGTATTGGATTATTATTTTGGATAAGCCTTGGATATTTCAAGATACAATAGTGTAATCTGATTAAGTTGTTATTTTGGCTCGTTTTCTAATCATTGTTTTGATACAATTAGGCATGGTATCACAGATCACTTGTTGTATTTATTTGGTGCCCTGTGCTTCAGAGAAAAGCAGGGACTTTTCATAAAGCAGTTAAAAACTGGAAAAGAGGGGCCTGTGTGGTCCAGTGTTAACATCTATGGAATCACCCCCGCCCTACGGGGTGAAACGCTCAGTCCACGTCAGGGACGAGCCTGCCGTGAACAGACTGTAACACACGCTTGTTCCTCTCAGATGGTCCTGGTGAAATCTGATCCTCTTTCCAATCTTCTTCTGATATCTAGTGGCCTGTTTGGGTTTTGAACTTACATTCCTACTGAACTTACTACTGCTAAAGGAGCCAAGGACCAGAGATATGGGGCAATCAGACAGAATAAACACTTTGACCAACAGAACACAGAGCCAGATGGAACACTTTGACAAATAGAACACAGAGCCAGACAGAACACTTTGACAAACAGAACACAGAGCCAGACAGAACATTGAGACAATCAAAGATCCAAATAGAACACAGAGAGACAGACAAAGGCTGAATTCAGCAGTGTTGGGGTCGATTTGAATTGAAGCCAGTCAATTCAGGAAGTAAACTGAAATTCCAATTCAATCATTGAAAAAAGGTCATCTATTTTCAATGACTTCTCAATAAACTGAAAAGTAGAAGCTATTTATTTCAAAAGTTGTTCCATTTTATTTTAATTTCAAATAACTTCCAGAATTGACTGCTTTCATACTCTAATGACGAGATGGTCTTGTCGCCGCCCTACCAATGTGATTAATTGTCGCAACAGTGGATAGGCAGGCAGGAGGATCCGAGATCAGGTGGAAACATTCTAGCCAATGAGGGGGCAGATATGCGTGTGAACAACAGACACAACTCTGACATAAAACCGTTTTTCTCAAAGTTGCCGAGATGCCACGTAGCAAATAAGCTTCACGTAGCAAATTATCTATCCCATTTTTTGTTGACCAAATCCGACACTCTCATAGACCTCTATACAAAGACTCCCCATTTAGTCTGCTTATTGCTGTGTTCTCGCGTGAATAGATTTTGACGGGAGTGGAGCCTCTCACTTTGCTTCTTCCTTTCTGCTTGAATTCAGAATGACCCCAACCCATATATTCAAACTGGGTTCATGACCCACAATCCCTGACCAAAATGTACACCACAAAATGATTCATAACAATTTTTGGGTACCTGAATGGTTAATTAAGTAAATATATAATGCTTTATTGATCACAATAAAAAGTAATTCAGTGGAATAGCAGCAGAATAGGCTACGGAAGAAAATACAGTGAGGGAAAAAAGTATTGATCCCTTGCTGATTTTGTACGTTTGCCCACTGACAAAGACATGATCAGTCTATAATTGTAATGGTAGGTTTATTTGAACAGTGAGAGACAAAATAACAAACAAAAAATCCAGAAAAACACATGTCAAAAATGTTATAAATTGATTTGCATTTTAATGAGGGAAATAAGTATTTGACCCCCTCTCAATAAGAAAGATTTCTGGCTCCCAGGTGTCTTTTATACAGGTAACGAGCTGAGATTAGGAGCACACTCTTAAAGGGAGTGCTCCTAATCTCAGCTTGTTACTTGTATAAAAGACACCTGTCCACAGAAGCAATCAATCAATCAGATTCCAAACTCTCCACCATGGCCAAGACCAGAGAGCTCTCCAAGGATGTCAGGGACAAGATTGTAGACCTACACAAGGCTGGAATGGGCTACAAGACCATCGCCAAGCATCTTGGTGAGAAGGTGACAACAGTTGGTGCGATTATTTGCAAATGGAAGAAACACAAAAGGACTGTCAATCTCCCTCGGCCTGGGGCTCCATGCAAGATCTCACCGCGGGGACTTCAATGATCATGAGAACGGTGAGGAATCAGCCCAGAACTACACGGGAGACCAAAATCGAGCTCTTTGGCATCAACTCAACTCGCCGTGTTTGGAGGAGGAGGAATGCTGCCTATGACCCTAAGAACACCATCCCCACCGTCAAACATGGAGGTGGAAACATTATGCTTTGGGGGTGTTTTTCTGCTAAGGGGACAGGACAACTTCACCGCATCAAAGGGACGATGGATGGGGCCATGTACCGTCTAATCTTGGATGAGAACCTCCTTCCCTCAGCCAGGGCATTGAAAATGGGTCATGGATGGGTAAGCGGCGCAGGTCCTGGTCCAGGCACTTGTCATCTCCCGTCTGGACTACTGCAACTCGCTGTTGGCTGGCCTCCCTGCCTGTGCCATTAAACCCCTACAACTCATCCAGAATGCCGCAGCCCGTCTGGTGTTCAACCTTCCCAAGTTCTCTCACGTCACCCCCCTCCTCCGCACACTCCACTGGCTTCCAGTTGAAGCTCGCATCCGCTTCAAGACCATGGTGCTTGCCTATGGAGCAGTGAGGGGAACGGCACCTCTGTACCTTCAGGCTCTGATCAGTCCCTACACCCAAACGAGGGCATTGCGTTCATCCACCTCTGGCCTGCTGGCTCCCCTTCCTCTGCGGAAGCATAGCTCCCGCTCAGCCCAGTCAAAACTGTTCGCTGCTCTGGCACCCCAATGGTGGAACAAGCTCCCTCACGACGCCAGGACAGCGGAGTCACTCACCACCTTCCGGAGACATTTGAAACCCCACCTCTTTAAGGAATACCTGGGATAGGATAAAGTATTCCTTCTAACCCCCCCCCCCCCCCCCCCCCCCCCCCCCCCAAATTGTAAAGTGGTTATCCCACTGGCTATAGGGTGAACGCACCAATTTGTGAGTCGCTCTGGCTAAGAGCGTCTGCTAAATGACGTTAATGTGCCCTTGAGCAAGGCACTTAACCCTAATTGCTCCTGTAAGTCGCTCTGGATAAGAGCGTCTGCTAAATGACTAAAATGTAAAAAAAATGTAAAATGTAAATATTCCAGCATGACAATGACCCAAAACACACAGCCAAGGCAACAAAGGAGTGGCTCAAGAAGAAGCACATTAACGTCCTGGAGTGGCCTAGCCACCCTCCATACCTTAATCCCATAGAAAATCTGTGGAGGGAGCTGAAGGTTCGAGTTGACAAACGTCAGCCTCAAAACCTTAATGACTTGGAGAAGATCTGCAAAGAGGAGTGGAACAAAATGATGTGTGCAAACCTGGTGGCCAACTACAAGAAACGTCTGACCTCTGTGATTGCCAACAAGGGTTTTGCCACCAAGTACTAAGTCATGTTTTGCAGAGGGGTCAAATATTTATTTCCCTCATTAAAATGCAAATCAATTTATAACATTTTTGACATGCGTTTTTCTGGATTTTTTGTTGTTATTCTGTCTCTCACTGTTCAAATAAACCTACCATTAAAATTATAGACTGATCATGTCTTTGTCAGTGGGCAAACGCACAAAATCAGCAGGGGATCAAATACTTTTTTCCCTCACTCTACATAATAAAACAAAATATAAAAATCAAGTGACAAAACTGATCAACATTTACTGTAATTGATTTTTAAAATGGCATACCTAAATGGTTCAATATATACAGTATAATGATTTATTGATAACTAAGAAATAATTCAGTGTCACACAGCAGAATAGGCTATGATAGGAAAATACGTGATACAACAAAATACAAAATGAAGTGGCAGAACTATAAAATAAAGTGTATAGTCGATGTGAGATTTGGATTGAAGCTCACAAGATTATACAGTGTAAAATATAATATTCAAAACCCAACAATGTCCACAATTTCCATCCTCCACTATGACACCAGGGGGTGTCAAGCTGCAACCACTGAGTTTTCCTGATCAGATTATTTATTTTTACCTGAGCTTGTTGTGTGCATTACATTTACATTTACATTTTAGTCATTTAGTAGACGCTCTTATCCAGAGCGACTTACAGTTAGCGCATACATTATTTTATCGAACCCACAACCCTGGCGTTGCAAACGACATGCTCTACCAACTGAGCTACATCCCCTGCCGGCAATTCCCTCCCCTACCCTAGACGACGCTGGGCCAATTGTGCGCCGCCCCAGTTAGTACACAGGTGTAGTAGAGGTTGTTTAACGTTAGCCTCGCACGGTCACATCACCTTGCCTGAGACCTGGGGGCCTATTCAAGACAGTTAAAAGATATCCTACTCTATGTAAAAGATAAGACATAATTAACTTGTCATGTTATGTGAGGAATATTGTCCTTTCTTAACAGTATATTCTGAAAAATGCTTTACCCCTCTGAATGCATGTCTGCAGTCAACTGTCTCTGAAGTATATCCCACTCATTAGAAATCCACAGGTTCTTCATCCAGAAAGCAGCACAGATAATGTCAAACATATCTGGAGTACTGGGGAGAGTGGTGTTCTGTTCTGGTTGGGGTCGGAATCCTTAATTACACACCAGCCTGTTCTGGTCAGGATGTCTTCTCTTCCAGGTCCTCCACCAGGAAAGGGTCTGCTTCTTTCAGAGCCTGGTAGAAGTGGTCTTGGGCGCGAGCTCCCTTCCGCACAACCATGTCCAGCAGGGATTGTATCTGTTTGGTCTTGGTGGGTTGGCTGACCACCTCCTCCCTCTCCTGGTCATTCAGAACCCTTTGATGGTGGAGATACATGAGTATGGGCTGCAAAAGTCCCAGGCGGGTCTCCAAAGCCATCCTGTGTTTGTTGATGAAGCCTTGACCAGTGGGGATAGAGGTGTTGGCCGGACGGGGTACAGAGGAAGGGGTTGAAACTGGAATAGGGGAAAGAGTATATTTTATCTCTTGCAATTAGAAGGGACCCATAAGAATGGCTTAGTTATGCATTAGAAATCTAAATGTATTTTAAACTGATTTCTATATTGTATTCTAATGAAGCAGTAGATACAGTAATTGTTTCTCTCTGATACCAAACTCACCACAAGAAAGATGTTTCACTTCAGTGAAACAATGGGTCTCAATTTGACGATTCCTGCCCGCTTCTGCTCCTAACAATGGTCGTCGCCTATGGTCTTCCAATTCAGGTGTGTCTTCTTCACGGACATTATTAGTTGTGTTCTTGAGTGTGCTCAGTTCTGCTCGGTATCTGTTATTTTCTTCCTCTAGATGTTGTATCTGTTGGTCCTTTTGTTGACATGTTGGACATTCTGTCTGAATGTTTGTCTGACCTACGCCTGCCACAAGACTCTCTAACAATATGTCTTTTTTTCTGATGATCTCTTGCAGTCTCTTTATTTCATCATTTTTTGATTTGATTGTGTTCTCGAAAGACTTCAGCTTAGTTTCATTTTGTGTTAACGTCATTTGTTTGTACAAGCTATTTATGTATTCCTTAAGGTATTCAACTTTGTGTCTAAGGTTTTGTAAGATATGGTTTTTCGCTTCTTGTGAACCTTGAGGAACCATGTTGTTGTCCTGCATCACGAAATAGATGTCTTTGTTCTCAGCTACCATCTCCTCTACTGTCTTGATAAGCTCTATACTTTGATTTTTAACCTTCTTTGTACTATAGAGAACGAAAGGCTCCTTTCCACATCGCTCTACTATCTCAGTGAGGCCGTGACCACGGATATAATCCTGAATGGTGTGGCCAGGTTGCAGCTTTTCCCCTCTAGTAAACAACACAAGGGTGTGTTTCCACACTTCCTGAGTAAAAAGTATGTTCATTTCATTTCCTGTTGTTGTAATGAGTTTAGAATCCTCAGAACTTACAGGTAGTTGAATAACAAGAAGTATGGCATGAGGTCCAGGGCTAAACAAGGTCTGCACACAATGTATAGTATCAGTTTTTATCTGGTTGCTACTAATATCAAAATGACTAAATGAGCCTGGCGTTCGAACCAAGGTGATGTGTCGGTTTTGTTTTTGATACTCTTTTTTCATATGTGTTTTCTTTAAGCAGGTGTTAAACCATGAGAAATGATTTTGTTCCATGATGGTATTTCCGGCTGCATTCTTCCCCATATCTCCAATCAGTACAATTTGTAAGTCTTCTAAAATTACACCTGACAGAGAAAAAAATGTATATAGACAAAAAAATTACAAATATCCTCAGGTGCATGACTTTTAAATTCTGCGGACAACATTTAGAGAAGCCGACACCTCTGGTAAAAAGTATGTTTAAACTCTCTCCACTAATGCCAATAAGAGTAGCCTACAATTGAAAAATCAGTCCAAAGAAACTTACCCTCATCTGTGTCATCTAGCAATGGGGCTCTCTCACTGTCTGTTCAAACGGTAACAATGCAATTAATAATTACATGTATTAACTCATAACTAAGTCATGTCTATTTTATCTGATTACATTCAATATCAAAATGGGGATTTGTTCAGCATATCATTTTTTATCTGCATTATTTCAATTAATGAGAGGTTATGAGTTTTAGAGTCCAGTTTAGTCTCTTCATTGTCAATAATATTACAATTAAGTGGAGCTATATGAGAAATGCTTTCACTCACCATTCTGAGTACTTGTTTTATTTCCCATTTGTGACTACTGTAATAACGTAGAATGTTCCAAGTTTGGTTAACAGATCCTCTACACAATCTTCATTTTAACAGATTACAGTAGCAACCAGTCTTTTTCGTATAAGCCATCTAAATGGAAAGGAAAGAGTTGTTAGTTGTATAATATATATATATATATATACACACACTACCGTTCAAAAGTTTGGGGTCACTTAGCAATGTCCTTGTTTTCCATGAAAACATACATGAAATGAGTTTGAATAAGAAATATAGCAAAATGAATAGGAAATGTAGTCATTGACAAGGTTAGAAATAATGATTTTTTAATTGAAATAATAATTTTGTCCTTCAAACTTTGCTTTCGTCAAAGAATCCTCCATTTGCAGCAATTACAGCCTTGCAGACCTTTGGCATTCTTGTTGTCAATTTGTTGAGGTAATCTGAAGAGATTTCACCCCATGCTTCCTGAAGCACCTCCCAGAAGTTGGGTTGGCTTGATGGGCACTTCTTACGTACCATACGGTCAAGCTGCTCCCACAACAGCTCAATAGGGTTGAGATCTGGTGACTGTGCTGGCCACTCCATTATAGACAGCTGACTGCTTCTTCCCTAAATAGTTCTTGCATATTTTGGAGCTGTGCTTTGGGTCATTGTCCTGTTGTAGGAGGAAAGTGGCTCCTTTTCAAGCGCCGTCCACAGGGCATAGCATGGCATTGCAAAATGGAGTGATAGCCTTCCTTCTTCAAGATCCCATTTTACCCTGTACAAATCTCCCACTTTACCACCACCAAAGCACCCCCAGACCATCACATTGCCTCCACCATGCTTGACAGATGGCATCAAGCACTCCTCCAGCATCTTTTCATTTGGTCTGCGTCTCACAAATGTTCTTCATTTAATGAAGCTGCCAGTTGAGGACCTGTGAGGCATCTTTCTCAAACTAGACACTCTAATGTATTTGTCCTCTTGCTCAGTTGTGCACCGGGGCCTCCCACTCCTCTTTCTATTCTGGGTAGAGCAAGTTTGCGCTGTTCTGTGAAGGGAGCAGTACACAGTGTACGAGATCTTCAGTTTCTTGGCAATTTCTCACATGGAATTGCCTTCATTTCTCAGAACAAGAATAGACTGACGAGATTCAGAAGAAAATTATTTGTTTCTGACCATTTTGAGCCTGTAATCGAACCCACAATTGCTGATGCTCCAGATACTAAACTAGTCTCAAGAAGGACAGTTTTATTGCTTCTTTAATCAGCACAACAGTTTTCAGCTGTGCTAACATGATTGCAAAAGGGTTTTCTAATGATCAATTAGCCTTTTAAAATGATCAACTTGGATTAGCAAACACAACGTGCCATTGGAACACAGGACTGATGGTTGCTAATAATGGGCCTCTGTACGCCTATGTAGATATTCCATTCAAAATCAGCCGTTTCCACCTACAATAGCCATTTACTACATTAACAATGTCTACATTGTATTTCTGATCAATTTGATGTTATTTTAATGGACAAAAAACAAGGACATTTCTAAGTGACCCCAAGCTTTTGAACAGTTTGGACACACCTACTCATTCAAGGGTTTTTCTTAATTTTTACTATTTTCTACATTGTAGAATAATAGTGAAGACATCAAAACTATGAAATAACACATATGGAATCATGTAGTAACCAAAAAAGTGTTAAACAAATCAAAATATATTTGAGATTCTTCAAATAGCCACCCATTTTACATTTTACATTTTAGTCATTTAGCAGACGCTCTTATCCAGAGCGACTTACAGGAGCAATTAGGGTTAAGTGCCTTGCTCAAGGGCACATTTACGTCATTTAGCAGACGCTCTAGTCCAGAGCGACTCACAAATTGATGCATTCACCCTAAAGCCAGTGGGATAACCACTTTACAATTTATTTATTTATTTTTTTGGGGGGGGGGGGTTAGAAGGATTACTTTATCCTATCCCAGGTATTCCTTAAAGAGGTGGGGTTTCAAATGTCTCCGGAAGGTGGTGAGCGACTCCGCTGTGTGTGTGGGGGGTAGAAGGATTACTTTATCCTATCCCAGGTATTCCTTAAAGAGGTGGGGTTTCAAATGTCTCCGGAAGGTGGTGAGTGACTCCGCTGTGGGGTGGGGGGGGGGGGGGGGGGTAGAAGGATTACTTTATCCTATCCCAGGTATTCCTTAAAGAGGTGGGGTTTCAAATGTCTCCGGAAGGTGGTGAGCGACTCCGCTGTGTGTGTGGGGGGGGGGGGGGGTAGAAGGATTACTTTATCCTATCCCAGGTATTCCTTAAAGAGGTGGGGTTTCAAATGTCTCCGGAAGGTGGTGCGCGACTCCGCTGTGTGTGTGTGGGGGGGTAGAAGGATTGCTTTATCCTATCCCAGGTATTCCTTAAAGAGGTGGGGTTTCAAATGTCTCCGGAAGGTGGTGAGTGACTCCGCTGTCCTGGCGTCGTGAGGGAGCTTGTTCCACCATTGGGGTGCCAGAGCAGCGAACAGTTTTGACTGGGCTGAGCGGGAACTATGCTTCCGCAGAGGAAGGGGAGCCAGCAGGCCAGAGGTGGATGAACGCAATGCCCTCGTTTGGGTGTAGGGACTGATCAGAGCCCGAAGGTACAGAGGTGCCGTTCCCCTCGCTGCTCCAAAGGCAAGCACCATGGTCTTGTAACGGATGCGAGCTTCAACTGGAAGCCAGTGGAGTGTGCGGAGGAGGGGGGTGACGTGAGAGAACTTGGGAAGGTTGAACACCAGACGGGCTGCGGCATTCTGGATGAGTTGTAGGGGTTTAATGGCACATGCAGGGAGGCCAGCCAACAGCGAGTTGCAGTAATCCAGACGGGAGATGACAAGTGCCTGGATTAGGACCTGTGCCGCTTCCTGTGTAAGGCAGGGTCGTACTCTCCGAATGTTGTAGAGCAAGAACCTGCAGGAGCGGGTCACCGCCTTGATGTTAGCGGAGAACGACAGGGTGTTGTCCAGGGTCACGCCAAGGCTCTTCGCACTCTGGGAGGAGGACACAACGGAGTTGTCAACCGTGATGGCGAGATCATCACCCTTAGGGTTAATGTTTAATCACGTTAGGGTTATGTTTAGAATAAGGGTTAAGGTAAGGGTTAGGTTTAGAATAAGGGTTAGGGTAAGAGTTAAGTTTAGGGATAGGGTAAGTGTTAGAGTGGCGCAGTGGTCTAAGGCACTGCATCGCAGTGCTAGCTGTGCCACTAGAGATCCTGGTTCGAATCCAGGCTCTGTCGTAGCCGGCCGCGAACGGGAGACCCATGGGGCGGTGCACAATTGGCCCAGCGTCATCCAGGGTAGGGGAGGGAATGGCCGGCAGGGATGTAGCTCAATTGGTAGAGCATGGCGTTTGCAACGAAAAAATAATGCAATGAAAAAATAATAATGTATGCACTCACTAACTGTAAGTCACTCTAGATAAGAGCGTCTGCTAAATGACTAAAAATGGTTAGCGGATAGTTGAAATATTGTTGACAGTTATTGAACATCTACTAAACATGTAAAAACAATCTACTTGGGAATATCCAAATAAGGTGATACTTGCTATGAGACTCGAAATTGAGCTCAGGTGCATCCTGTTTCCATTGATCATCCTTGAGATGTTTCTACAACTTGACTGGAGTCCACCTGTGGTAAATTCAATTGATTGGACATGATTTGGAAAGGCACACACCTGTCTATATAAGGTCCCACGGTTGATAGTGCATTTCAGAGCACAAGCCAAGAGGTCGAAGGAATTGTCTGTAGAGCGCCGAGACAGGATTGCGTGGCGGCACTGATCTGGGGAAGGGTACCAAAAAATGTCTGCAGCATTGAAGGTCCCCAAGAACACAGTGGCCTCCATCATTTTTAAATGGAAGAAGTTTGGAACCACCAAGACTCAATCAGGGAAGAAGGGCCTTGGTCAGGCAGGTGACTAAGAACCTGGTGGTCACTCTGACAGAGCTCCAGAGTTCCTTTGTGGTGATGGGAGAATGTTCCAGAAGGACAACCATCTCTGCAGCACTCCCCCAATCAGGCCTTTATGGTAGAGTGGCCAGACGGAAGCCACTCCTCAGTAAAAGGCACATGACAGCCCACATGACAGAACGTTTGCCAAAAGGCACCTAAATGTCGCTCATACCATGAGAAACAAGATTGAACTCTGAATGCCAAGCGTCACGTCTGGAGGAAACCAGGCACCGCTCATCATCTGGCCAATACCATCCCTACGGTGAAGCATGGTGGTGGCAGCATCATGCTGTGGGGATGTTTTTTAGCGGCAGGGACTGGGAGACTAGTCAGGATCGAGGGAAAGCTGAAGGGCGCAAAGTACAGAGATATCCTTGATGAAAACCTGCTCCAGAGTGCTCAGGACCTTAGACTGGGGCAAATGTTCACCTTCCAACAGGACAATGACCCTAAGCACACAGCCAAGACAATGCAGGAGTGGCTTCGGGAAGAGTCTCTGAATGTCCTTGAGTGGCCCAGCCAAAGCCCAGACTTGAACGTGATTGAACATCTCTGGAGAGACCTGAAAATTGCTGTGCAGTGACGCTCCCCATCCAACCTGACAGAGCTTGAGAGGATCTGCAGAGAAGATTGGAAGAAACTCCCCAAATACAGGTGTGCCAAGCTTGTAGTGTCATACCCAAGAAGACTCAAGGCTGTAATCGCTGCCAACGGTGCTTCAACAAAGTACTGAGGAAAGGGTCTGAATACTTATGTAAATGTGATTTTTCCGTTTAATTTAATCAATTTGCAAAAATTCCTACAAACCTGTTTTTGCTTTGTCATCATGGGGTATTGTGTGTAGATAAGATTATACAAAATTAAAAACATTTTTAGAATAAGGCTGTAAAATCTGGAAAAAGTGAAGGGGTCTGAATACTTTCTCAATGCACTGTGTGCCCCAGTATTAAAAGGGGAAGTTCAGTATTTTACATACATATGAAGATGGTTCCTCACCCTGAAAGTATAGTTTCCTTTATACAGACACTACAAACTTCAGCTAACTTTAAAAATCAATGGGAGCGATAGAGGCATGCAGAGCATGTTAAAAATGTCATAGCCAAATCAACACAAATCAACGGACTTGTTTGGTGATTTAACATTTTTTTAACATGCAGTACACTATCGGTCAAAAGTTTTAGTACACCTACTCATTCCAGGGTTTTTCTTTAGTTTTACTATTTTCTACATTGTAGAAAACTATGAAATAACACATATGGAATCATGTAATCACCAAAAAAGTGTTAAACAAATCAAAATAGATTTTATAGTTGAGATTCTTCAAATAGCCACCCTTTGCCTTGATGACAACTTTGCACACTCTTGGCATTCTCTCAACCAGCTTCACCTGGAATGCTTTTCCAACAGTCCTGAAGGAGTTCCCACATATGCTGAGTACCTTTTGGCTGCTTTTCCTTCACTCTGCGGTCCGACTCATCCCAAACCATCTCAATTTGATTGAGGTCAGTGGATTGTGGAGGCCAGATCATCTGATGCAGCACTCCATCACTCTCCTTCTTGTTAAAATGGCCTGGAGATGTGTTGGTTCATTGTCCTGTTGAAAAACAAATGATAGTTCCACTAAGCCCAAACCAGATGGGATGGCATATCGCTGCAGAATGCTGTGGTATCCATGCTGGTGTGCCTTGAATTCTAAATAAATCACAGACAGTGTCACCAGCAAAGCACCCCCACACCATAACACCTCCTCCTCCATGCTTTATGGTGGGAAATACTCATGCGGAGATCCTCCATTCACCCACACCGTGTCTCACAAAGACACAGCGGTTGGAACCAAAAATCTCAAATTTAGACTTGAAAGCCAGTTTCATCATAGCGCTTGATGGTTTTTGCGATTGCAGTTGAATAAACTTTCAAAGTTCTTGACATTTCCGTATTGACTGACCTTCATGTCTTAAAGTAATGATGGACTGTCATTTCTCTTTGCTTATTTGAGCTGTTCTTGCCATAATATGGACTTGGTCCTTTACCAAATAGGGCTATCTTCTGTATACCCCCCTACCTTGTCACAACACAACTGATTGGCTCAAACGTATTTAGAAGGAAAGAAATTCCACAAATTATTTTAAGAAGGCACACCTGTTAATTGAAATGAATTCCAGGTGATTACCTCATGAAGCTGGTTGAGAGAATGCCAAGAGTGTGCAAAGCTGTCATCAAGGCAAAGGGTGGCTATTTGAAGAATCAATATATTTTTGTTTAACGCTTTTTTGGTTACTACATGATTCCATATGTGTTATTTCATAGTTTTGATGTCTTTACTATTATTCTACAATGTAGAAAATAGTAAAAATTAAGAAAAGCCCTTGAATGAGTAGGTGTTCTAAAACTTTTGACCGGTAGTGTACATGCCCCGATCACTCCAATCAAATGAACTAGACAATATCTATTTCAAGATAATAATAATATGCCATTTAGCAGGCACTTTTATTCAAAGCAACTTACAGTCATGCGTGCATACATTTTTTGTGTATGGGTGGTCCCGGGGATCGAACCCACTACCTTGGCGTTACAAGCGCCGTGCTCTACCAGCTGAGCTACAGAGGACCACAGATGATGACCAAAGTTGATATAAGTCTTGCACTAGAGTTTGTAGCACAGTATCATCAGCTATATTTCTTGGTGGTTAGAGGTTAATGGACATTAGTTTTCATTTACATTACATTTACATTTTAGTCATTTAGCAGACGCTCTTATCCAGAGCGACTTACAGTTAGTGAATACATATATCTTTTTTTTATACTGGCCCCCCGTGGGAATCGAACCCACAACCCTGGCGTTGCAAACGCCATGCTCTATCAACTGAGCTACATCCCTGCCGGCCATTCCCTCCCCTACCCTGGACGACGCTGGGCCAATTGTGCGCCGCCCATGAGTCTCCTGGTCGCGGCCGGCTGCGACAGAGCCTGGATTCGAACCAGGATCTCTAGTGGCACAGTTAGCACTGCCTTAGACCACTGCACCACTCAGAGCACAAAGTCAATTTAAATAATAAGCAGGTGCTGCTAACCCTATAAAGCTAGTTTCCTTTCCTGGAATGATAATAGTTTAACTGATGATGCCTTATGTTTCTGAAGGTGATGTTGTGTGTTTTAAAATTTCTGTCATATCAATTGTCTGAACGTTGTCTGGTATGTCGCAGAGTCTGAAGTCCAAAGGCTTAGTTTTGGTTTTATATTTCAGTTGATAAGAAACTGTGTCATGTCAACAAACACAAACATACAACATCTGAGGAAAACCACAAAACATTGACATTTTTATTTTGCATAGTATATCTCAGGGCATTTCCCACTGACCTTGGGAACAGAAAGGTTAGAGTTGTTTGATGAAATACTCGTTATGGGTCATTCCGGAGGCGAGGTGAGTAGTCATGCTGTACTTCGCTCCACAGGTAATATGACACATTACATTACAATGGAACGATTTGATAAGTGTAATGTTGGCTAGCTACATAGTTGTATTTGTATCAAAGATAAAGGTGTAGTATAGAGTAACTATCGAGGTTAGCTAGCCAGTTACTCGCTCGCAGCGACGCCGTTTTTCAAACAAAGTCAACACCGCAGCCATTGCTTGCTAGCCAACACTACTAGCTACCAGCTAGCAGTACTGTAGCAACTAAATACAATATCATTTTAGCCAGCTATATTCGTTCGCAGCGACGCCGTTTCTCAAACAAAGTCAACACAGCAGCCATTGCTAGCTAGCCAACACTACCAGCTAGCAGTACTATAGCAACTAAATACAATATAATTTTAGCCAGCTACATTCGTTCGCTGCGACGCCGTTTCTCAAACAAAGTCAACACAGCAGCCATTGCTAGCTAGCCAACACTACCAGCTAGCAGTACTGTAGGAGCTAAATACAATATCTTTGTGCTAGCTAGCCAACGCTTAATTATTGCTGCGTTATGAAAGGAACTAGACACGGACACGAATTATCTGTTTAGTGCGTTAACACACCATTGGTAGTTTGTTGTAACGAAGTATTGGTGCTAAACCGTGTGTTATTGGATGCTAGCATGCTAGTTAGCTATGGCGTCATAGTTAGCTAGCTGAATAAAGTAAGTTGAGTCTATTCCTTGAAACATTGAACCGCTGTAGTTTACAACAATTCTAATTTCTAAAGTGGAAGTTGGGAGAGTTTTATTCGGGTGTTTCAGTGAAACAATTATAGTTTCTGAGGTGGAAGTTGGGAGAGTTATATTTGGGAGTTGTGGTGAGGGAGGCCCCCCTCTCTCCTTTCCCAGATGTTTAGTTCATTTCATTCCGATCTCCTCTGCATTATTGTAGCCATTTGCTACAGCCTGTCAACTATGCCTCTGCCTATCCCTGTTCTCTCCTCTCCGCACAGGCTACACAAACGCCTCACACCGCGTGGCTGCTGCCTCTCTAACCTGGTGGTCCCTGCACGCACCACACACCTGGAGTTCCAGGTCTCAGGCAGCCTCTGGAACTGCCGTTCTGCTGCCAACAAGGCTGACTTCATCCCAGCCTATGCTACCCTCCAGTCCCTCGACTTCCTGGCGCTGACGGAAACATGGATTACCACTGAAAACACTGCTACTCCTACTGCTCTCTCCTCGTCTGACCATGTGTTCTCGCATACCCCGAGAGCATCTGGTCAGAGGGGTGGTGGCACAGGAATCCTCATCTCTCCCAAGTGGACATTCTCAATTTTTCCCCTAACCCATCTGTCTATCTCCTCATTTGAATTCCATGCTGTCACAGTCACTAGCCCATTTAAGCTTAATATCCTTGTCATCTATCGCCCTCCAGGTTCCCTTGGAGAGTTCATCAATGAGCTTGACGCCTTGATAAGTTCCTTTCCTGAGGATGGCTCACCCCTCACAGTTTTGGGGGATTTCAACCTCCCTACGTCTACATTTGACTCATTTCTCTCTGCCTCCTTCTTTCCACTCCTCTCCTCTTTTGACCTCACCCTCTCACCGTCCACCCCTACTCACAAGGCAGGCAATACGCTTGACCTCATCTTTACTAGATGCTGCTCTTCTACTAATCTCACTGCAACTCCCCTCCATGTCTCCGACCACTACTTTGTATCCTTTTCTCTCTCGCTCTCCTCCAACACTACTCACTCTGCCCCTACACAGATGGTAATGCGCCGCCGCAACCTTCGCTCTCTCTCTCCCACTACTCTCTCCTCTTCCATCCTATCATCTCTTCCCTCTGCTCAAACCTTCTCCCTCCAATCTCCTGATTCTGCCTCCTCAACCCTCCTCTCCTCCCTTTCTGCATCCTTTGACTCTCTGTGTCCCCAATCCTCCCGGCCGGCTCGGTCCTCCCCTCCAGCTCTGTGGCTTGATGACTCATTGCGAGCTCACAGAACAGAGCTCCGGGCAGCGGAGCGGAAATGGAAGAAAACTAAACTCCCTGCCGACCTGGCATCTTTTCACTCCCTCCTCTCTACATTTTCTTCATCTGTTTCTGCTGCTAAGGCCACTTTCTACCACTCTAAATTCCAAGCATCTGCCTCTAACCCTAGGAAGCTCTTTGCCACATTCTCCTCCCTGCTGAATCCTCCTCCCCCCCCCCCCTCCTCCCTCTCTGTGGATGACTTCGTCAACCACTTTGAAAAGAAGGTTGACGACATCCGATCCTCGTTTGTTAAGTCTAATGACACTGCTGGTCCTGCTCACACTGCCCTACCCTATGCTTTGACTTCTTTGTCCCCTCTCTCTCCAGATAAAATCTTGCGACTTGTGACTGCAGGCCGCCCAACAACCTACCCGCTTGACCCCATCCCCTCCTCTCTTCTCCAGACCATCTCCGGTGACCTTCTCCCCTACCTCACCTCGCTGATCAACTCATCCTTGACCGCTGGCTATGTCCCTTCCGTCTTCAAGAGAGCGAGAGTTGCACCCCTTCTCAAAAAACCAACACTCGATCCCAACTACTACAGACCAGTATCCCTTCTTTCTTTTCTTTCCAAAACTATTGAGCGTGCCATCTTTAGCCAACTCTCTTGCTATCTCTCTCAGAATGACCTTCTTGATCCAAACCAGTCAGGTTTCAGGACTGGTCATTCAACTGAGACTGCTCTTCTCTGTGTCACGGAGGCTCTCCGCACTGCTAAAGCTAACACTCTCTCCTCTGCTCTTGTCCTTCTAGACCTGTCTGCTGCCTTTGATACTGTGAACCATCAGATCCTCCTCTCCACCCTCTCCGAGCTGGGCATCTCCGGCGCGGCTCACTCCTGGATTGCGTCCTACCTGACCGGTCGCTCCTACCAAGTGGCGTGGCGAGAAGCTGTCTCCGCACCACGTGCTCTCACCACTGGTGTCCCCCAGGGCTCAGTTCTAGGCCCTCTCCTATTCTCCCTATACACCAAGTCACTTGGCTCTGTCATATCCTCACATGGTCTCTCCTATCATTGCTACGCTGACGATACACAACTAATCTTCTCCTTTCCCCCTTCTGATAACCAGGTGGCGAATCGCATCTCTGCATGTCTGGCAGACATATCAGTATGGATGACGGATCACCACCTCAAGCTGAACCTTGGCAAGACGGAGCTGCTCTTCCTCCCGGGGAAGGACTGCCCGTTCCATGATCTCGCCACCACGGTTGACAACTCCGTTGTGTCCTCCTCCCAGAGTGCGAAGAGCCTTGGCGTGACCCTGGACAACACCCTGTCGTTCTCCGCTAACATCAAGGCGGTGACCCGATCCTGCAGGTTCATGCTCTACAACATTCGGAGAGTACGACCCTGCCTTACACAGGAAGCGGCACAGGTCCTAATCCAGGGACTTGTCATCTCCCGTCTGGATTACTGCAACTCGCTGTTGGCTGGGCTCCCTGCCTGTGCCATTAAACCCCTACAACTCATCCAGAAGGACGCAGCCCGTCTGGTGTTCAACCTTCCCAAGTTCTCTCACGTCACCCCGCTCCTCCGCACACTTCACTGGCTTCCAGTTGAAGCTCGCATCTGTTACAAGACCATGGTGCTTGCCTATGGAGCTGTGAGGGGAACGGCACCTCCGTACCTTCAGGCTCTGATCAGTCCCTACACCCAAACGAGGGCATTGCGTTCATCCACCTCTGGCCTGCTGGCTCCCCTTCCTCTGCGGAAGCATAGTTCCCGCTCAGCCCAGTCAAAACTGTTCGCTGCTCTGGCACCCCAATGGTGGAACAAGCTCCCTCATGACGCCAGGACAGCGGAGTCACTCACCACCTTCCGGAGACATTTGAAACCCCACCTCTTTAAGGAATACCTGGGATAGGATAAAGTAATCCTTCTACCCCCCCCCCCCCCCCCCCTAAAAAAATAAGAATAAAAATAAATAAATAATAATAATAAAAAAATAAAAAATTAAATTAAATTGTGAAGTGGTTATCCCACTGGCTATAGGGTGAATGCACCAATTTGTAAGTCGCTCTGGATAAGAGCGTCTGCTAAATGACGTAAATGTAAAATGTAATTCCACCAATTCATTGGATTCTGAGAAGTGTAACTTGGTCTAAATATTTTTGGGGGATTTAGCCTAATTTTAACATTCTGTCATAAAGAGCACATGTTCATAAAAAAACATTTTTTTTCCATTTAAACTTATAGGCACTTACTATAGTAAGTAGCAGGGTTGATGATTTCATCTTAAATCAGCCATGAATCCCCTTGTGACAGGGGGAATGGAAGCTTGTTGTGTGCAACAGGGAGTGGCAATTGAATGCAAGCTTTAAAATAAATACTTTATCAAATGAAATTGTTAAAACATTTCTAGCCTGGCTATGGGTAGCCTCATAGCAAACCAGGCTAAAACGGGAAGCCTTGGGAAGTTCATGGCATAAAAATAGCTAAACAGGGGTGGAGACCCGGTGTAAATCAGTGATGGCTCACTCACTAGATTAGTGTTGTAGGTCCAGCAGTGCGTGAGGATGGCCAGGAAATTGCAGATTAAAACCCCATCAAAATATGTTGATGTCGATTTTGTATATAGAGCACACTTCTTGCAAAACAGAATAAATGTTTTCCTTCATGAGGTAGTCACACCTGGAATGCATTTCAATTAACAGGTGTGCCTTCTTAAAAGTTAATTTGTGGAATTTATTTCCTTCTTAATGCGTTTGAGCCAATCAGTTGTGTTGTGACAAGGTAGGGGTGGTATACAGAAGATAGCCCTGTTTGGTGAAAGACCAAGTCCATATTATGGCAAGAACAGCTCAAATAACCAAAGAGAAACGACAGTCCATTACTTTTTATTTATTTAAGTGAAGTCGCAAACACCATCAAGCGCTATGATGAAACTGGCTCTCATGAGGACCACCACAGGAATGGAAGACCCAGAGTTACCTCTGCTGCAGAGGATACGTTCATTAGAGTTACCAGCCTCAGAAATTGCAGCCAAAATAAATGCTTCACAGAGTTCAAGTTGCAGAAACATCTCAACATCAACTGTTCAGAGGGGACTGTGTGATTCAGGACTTCATGGTCGAATTGCTGAGTAGAAACCAACCGAAACCAACCGCCGTGTCTTTGTGAGACGCGTTGTGGGTGAACAGATGATCTCCGCATGTGTAGTTCCCACCGTAAAGCATGGAGGAGGAGGTGTTATGTTGTGTGGGTGCTTTGCTGGTGACACTGTCTGTGATCTGCGCCCATGGGCGGATCTGGAACTTTCTTACTTTTAATTTGGAACTTTCTTACTTTTAAAATGTAGAGAAGGTTGTGTAGATCTGTAGGGAAATAAATCCTATTGAATCCCTTTTTAGATTTAATTTGAAGGCAGCAAACTGTGAAGACAGTGCAAGGGGTGTGTAGACTCACTAGGCACTGCAAAGTTTTCCAGTTGATTTGAGCTCAACTATACCAAATTATTGTCAAATATCAGATTATAGCTGTTCCATTTAGGAAATCTGTTTTGTTCTCTCTGTATTTCACCATAATAACGTGGCTTCTCAAAACCCCCTTCACAACATGTATGGTTTGTGTAATGAAAACGGCAGGCTGTAAAGCTTTATGCTTTTATTTAGCCCATTATCATAAAACTGAACTTTGCACTATTACAAATCACTTTGTTGCTTGATTTGCATTTGCATGTGTATATCATGGTTTTACAAATAGAAGTGTTGCAATGGATATTTAAAGAGGCTAGAATATTGTAGTTTATATCTGATGAAGTTTATATTTTGTCTAGCTTTTAAATTGTGGTTTCATTCATTGGGGATACGATACAACAGATTGAAAATCAGTTGCTGTCCATGTAGTTTTATGGTGTCCTTGGCTTCCAAGATAAACAGTGACATGATATGGCAGTAAAAAAACAGGACACACAGACGGACGATGATGCGCACACACGCTCGCTCACTTTCAGTTTTTCTTCAGTTTATTCTGGTACTGTTTTTGTTTAGATTTTTTGTTTCTTGTGTTTCTTTTGAACTAATGTAAAGCATCTTTAGGTCTTTGAAAAGCACTATATGAATCCCATGTAGAAGTAGTAGTAGTAGTTTATAAAGTCTGAAAGTCTGAATTAGATTCTGACAAAAGCAGGAAAGAAATCTCACTTAGTTACCTTTACCATACAGTATCTCTCTACAGCATTGTTTTGGTTGCATGGGTCACCTAAAAATCTAAACAAACACAATTTTTCTCTGCAACCTGCCATTTTGAGGGGCTGTAGACAAACCCTTTCTTCTCATGGATACACTTTGTATTTAACCTTAAAACGCCTCCGCCATCTTGTCGTTACACTGGGAAAATATTTTAACCGACAGAGGTTCCTATGAACATAGATGGATAACACAATAAACAGGCACTCACCATAGAAGGTCACCTTAAGTCTTCTTCTCATAATTGCAAAAATCCATTGTGATCAAAATAATGGATAAGTATTCTTAACTTAAATTACAGAGTTACTCAAAAGTTGCCGGCGGGGCACACTATGCTTAGACCTAAATCTCATATCCATTCCCTCCCAACCGAATACAAATACAGGACACAGCAGAGGGGAGTTGCAAGAACAATGGAAACGGGTTCAAAGAACTCTCCGAGATAATGATCTAGAGGAAAGGCGGGCATTCCATAGAATAATACATAAGCACATCAGACAAAATCAAGGAATGTGTTAACAATGAAGACCCTAATCAAGCTACTGCACTTGATTTGTGAAAAACATATTTCATATATCTCAGTTTTGCTGTACGACCCCCATAAGCCCCACGGGACTCGTCTGAAGTCAGTAACACCGATGTGCCAACTTCTGTCTGTAGCGTCCGAACCATTTGGGCTACAAACAAATGTGACCCCAATGTGGAAAGGGGAGAGTCTCTCGAACATGAAGGTGTTCTCCATTTTGCTCTACGACCCCCACAAGTGTCACGAGACTCGTCTGAAGGTAACCAATACAAATGAATGGAATTATGGAGGTTGTTTTGTGGCAACAAAAATTAGGGGTTAAATATGTGTCCCCCCCAAAAAATCTGAAAGCCTTATTCTTTATGATTTCTTTTGTTGACTGTCTTTTTTGCCATTTAAGAATGTTTTATTCAATGTGTTTCTACAGGCTATAGTAGTAAAGGTCATATTCAATATTTTATCAATTTCAAAAAAATAATTTTTGGGGGATACCTAAAGGGGTCCTAAAGTTATTTGTATTATTAGAAAAAGAGTTAGGAGGGGCGTGGTTATGGCATTGAACTGAGCGGACGTGTTTTCAGTGCTCTCCTGCCAACTTCGGCTACATTTATTTTAAATTATTTTAATCTCTTATTTTAAATCCTCGTAACACGAATAGCAATTTCTTTGGAAAATGTAATGCGTATCTACATCTGTTATGAATCGACTCAAACATAGCCCTCCTAATACAAGAAGAATCATGCCACAAGTCCGACATGGCAACCAACAATGTCGACCAACTAAACTAGAGCAAAGGGGTTTTGTAAGCAATCTCTAGCATGAGGGCAGACTTTTCCACCAAACTTGAAGGTGTCCTAACAGGGATTAGTGTGGGTAAACGTGACCTTCAAGCCTACTCCACGCGCTGGACGAAGCAGAGGAATGCATTAGCACGGGGGAAGATACTGTCGTCACTGTCAAAACAACGACTGAAAAGTTGGAAAAAAAGGTGCCGAACCTTACTTCAAAACTAAGCTCGCTCGAGAACCACCACAGGAGGTCTAATTTGAGATTGGTTAATCTACCCGAAAAAGTGGAAAATGGTGAGGCAGTTGCGTTTCTTGAGAGATGGGGGTCCGGACAAATTTCTGGACCCCCTGCGCATTGAAAGAGCCCATCGGCTTCCAGCTCCTACAGGCCCGAGAAGCCACCCTTCTCCCTGAGTCCTTATCATGAAGTTTCTCAACTTTCAAGACAAAATCAGAGTGATGAGAAAAGCCAGGGCCAAGGGCAAGGTGATGTACGGGGACCAAGAGATCATGTTCTTCCCTGACCTATCTGCGAACATGCACCGAAAGAGAAAAGGCTACGACGGGGTCAAACACCAGCTCAGGTCCCTCAACATTGCCTATGGAATAGCCTTCCCAGCTAAACTACGTCTGACTTACAATGGACGGTCACACGAGTTTGAATCTCCCTCTCAAGCCAAGGCATTCATCCATGACATACAACATGAATCTTCTTCCTAGTCATGTTGCCGCTGTGAAGTTTACCACCCCTCTGGACAATGGAGAGTTAAACCACCTTGGATTATGTGACTGTTGGAAAGCTAACTAACATCAGCCAATGTATTAGTTGCTACTGTAGCTAGCATAACAGTTAAGTGATTAATATGGCGAGCTAGCTCACTCAAAGTTTCCTTATATTATTTGTAGCCTATACGTGCTCATCAGTTAGCTGCGTTTCTTCCATATGACAGGCGAGATAGCTGTCAATTGAACGTTGGACATCAAGTTAAAATGTATTTTTGTTTTGTTGATAATTCTCTTCCATTGGATTACATGAGACACTGTAAAATGCTTGTGAAGATGTTTAGCTCCATGTCAACAGACTCGAAATGGCTAATGTTACCTCACTTATTTAGCCTGTGAGCCAGCCATAACATAGCTGGATCTTATTAATTCATTCTGCACCACCGAGAAGCATCGGGACTACTTTATATAAAGACTTAAGTTTCGATCATATCCTTGGACTAAAATGATTGACACTCACGTGCAAGCCTGACATTATCGCATGCAAAGGGCCTTTGGGTAACGTAGCACATATTCAATGGTATCTCTTTTTCTCGCGTAGCCTGTTCCTTTCTGACCTTTTAAAAGTTTATAAACGTATTATGGTATACTACGTGATAAAACAGCTTGTGATACAATATTTATTAATGTATGTAAAACTCATAAGATGCATGTGGGACAGAGGACAAGGACACGCCATGTGTTATTGGTGTCACGGGTTAGTGACAGAGGGTCGGTGTGCCAAGATAGATTGGGGGCCACTGTTGCTAATCTTAGGAGGGGTACGTGAGGGACTGGCCTGGCTAGGGTGCCACACGATATCAAGTATGTGGATGCTATTGTAGTAGATGAGTGACACTCAATAATGGTTGGCAACTGTGTGGGACAGAAGCAGCTCGGAGAGCATTATATCAACTGAGAGATTTTCTATGGAAGTCATTCATATGGCAGGAGGCTACGTCCGTACCGCCTGTCATTGAATCCATTATTGTAACCATTAAATAATGACTGAATCAACTCTCCATCTGTGTCCCATATTGTCTTACATCCTGAAGTACTCGATACCATAGAAACTCATCATAACACTACATTAGCGCTATATGTATGAGCCATCTTGTTACTTGTTAGCAACTAACAACAGACCCTCTGTTGCAGATCATCTATAACTATTTTGGACTGTCCATATTGGCAAATTCCCCAAAAAATGTTTAGATGCATGCCAGCAATGGCACTACACAACACAACACTAAACAATACATTAATTGCACTATAACGGTGACAAACGGTACCCACAAACTGTTAGGGCCTACATAAAGCTGTCCCAACAGCTGAGCTTTATTTTCAGCACCATTGAGTGAATCCTTACCACTGCTACACCTGGCTATCAGTGGAGCCTTGTCTGGCAGCGAAACAGTTAATTCAGCCTAATTTACTGCCCTAAAAAAAACATAGCTGATATGGCTGACTTGCGAAAACAAATGTGGTTTCTACTGACAATTGAGATGTACAAACTATGGCATAAGGGGACGACGAGCGCATAAGAGGCATTCCTTAATTTCGATAAAGACATAAATGAGCAAGCTAGGACAGACGTGGTAAGTATAACTCTTTTTTCAGCACTTTTGAAATGTACAGTGACAGAATTCAGAACATGTGCCGTTCTTACAGTATTCTTTCTGTACACCAAGTCAGAACCGTAGAATACATAAAGCAGACAATGAAAGCTCTTACAATATTCGATAATGACATTTCTCTAAAGCAGGCTATAGGCTACATGTCCATCACCAAGTCAGAACAGTAGGCTAAGTTATGAGGGGGAAAGGGACCAAATTATTAGGGTGAGGCACATGGAGTACTAACAGCTTACTACACAACATACACTTAGGATTACTTTCTTAGCTACAGTATACATATCTCCCTGGCATATTACATCATTATGCAGCAGCACACAAGACATTTTTGGACTCACCTTGTTGTACTGTGCTCACTTGAACAGGAAGGTGGCATGGCAGTCTTTGTGGGCAAATTTTGTCATCAAACTTTGTCATCAAAGTCTGGCATTCTCTGGATTTATGGTGCTTTCAAGACAACTGGGAACTCTGAAAAAAACAAGGTTGAATCATGACGTCAGTGATAATCAGGTCGAAGCTCTAGAAAGAGGCCAGAGTTCCCGACTTGACTAAATACAGTAGAATAGAATACAGTATTACACTTCACTTGTCGCTTCTGTGCTTCTTGCGTTTACCCTGTGCTTGTTGTACCGATAGACCCGTGAGCTGGCTGTGCGGTGCTTGAACTAAAAATAGAACTAACTTTGGTACAGTACAGTGGTGATTCTACATGCAAAAGTGAAATTGGTGTATTTATGCTGTTTTTCAAATGCACAGATCACTTTATACATCTTCCCAAAGAAACAACTGGTAATTTGAAAAATCTTCCTAGAATGAAACAGCCATTTTTACCCCAGTTCTCTTTGTAGTTCCCCATAATCACATGACCTTTCATATCCCCAACAGACATTTTGTGGTTTGTCTCATCATTTACATTTTAGTCATTTAGCAGACGCTCTTATCCAGAGCGACTTACAGTTAGTGAGTGCATACCTTATTTTTCATACCCCCCGTGTGAATCTAACCCACAACCCTGCAAACACCATGCTCTACCACCTGAGCTACATCCCTGCCGGCCATTCCCTCCCCTACCCTGGGCCAATTGTGCGCCGCACCATGTGTCTCCCGATCGCGGCCAGCTACGACAGAACCTGGATTCGAACCAGGATCTCTAGTGGCACAGCCTTAGACCACTGCGCCACTCGGGAGATGAACACAGAAACAGTTGCTAGAGTCTGTAAAGTATCTTTGCTTTCACTTCATAAAACTACGCTAAGAGCACAAATATGAAATAATTGTTTTACAAATAGAAGTATTGGATTATACGTATTGGATTATTATTTTAGATAAGCCTTCGATATAAAAAAGTGTAATCTGATTAAGTTGATATTCTGGCTAGTTTTTCATTATTGCTTTGATACATTTCTGCATTGTACCACAGATAAGTTGCTGTATTTTTTGGTGCTCTGTGCTTCAGAGAAAAACAGGGACTTTTCGTAAAGCAGTTAAAAACTGCATTAGAGTGAATAGAGGGGCCTGTGTGGTCCAGTGGATAAAGCCGCGGGATGTACAGAGGCTACCAGAGTTGACATGGGTTTGAGTCTGACCCATGCACTTCTGACTCGCAAACTCCCCTAAACCTTCTGCACGCAATATGTGGAAATATTTTTTACTGATATACTTATTCCTACATAGCTGTTATATACATTAGAAACACACAATTATATTAATGTATTATTGTATTGATTTGATGTAATTTTGGTGATATACAGCTTCCCAAAGAAACAACCAGTAATTTGAAAACTTGGCATAATGATTTGTTGACAACATGACTGGGAGGAAAACACCCCATAATTGTATATAAAATATGTTCTATTTAATTATCTGGTCAACACAATCAATAGGCACTCACCAGACAATTAAGCAATTTTCTCATGAAGACAAGTATCCTCTACTATAACAGAACGTGAACTCAAAACTTCATGATGTTTTTTAAAGCAATGTTTAAAACGGATATTCCACACGCATCTGCACAATCTGTTCAGCTGTGTCTAAAGGTGTGGTAGGAATGGCGTGTTGAAAACTGTATATGTTAAAATCTCTCTCTCTCCTCCACCTCCCCGCCCCCTCTCTCGGTCTCTCTCTTGTCTTTTTTCACGTTTCGTTCCAAGAAGATGTTCCCTTCCCTCTGCCTTTGTTCACTCTGCTTCACAGATCTGAGACAACTGGGTAGGTGTCAGCAATATCTCCATCTAGTTTCCTCCACATTGCTTTCACACGTCCAGTCCTATCAGATCTGTGAAGGGAAGTAAATGAGAGCAGAGGGGAGGGAACATCTACCTGGAATGAAACACAGAAGTTTCTACCCCAGTTCTCGCTGTAGTTTCCTGTAGTCACGTGACTTTTCATATCCTCCTAGACACCTGTTGTGGTTTGTCTCATCATGAACACAGAAACAGTTGCTAGAGTCTGTAAAGTTTTGCTTTCACTCTGATCATAAAAGTGCACTTAGAGCACAAATATGAATGACTTTGTTACTTATTTGCATGTGTAGATAATGGTTTTACAAATAGAAGTATAGGATTCTAAGTATTGGATTATTATTTTGGATAAGCCTTGGATATTTCAAGATACAATAGTGTAATCTGATTAAGTTGTTATTTTGGCTCGTTTTTTAATCATTGTTTTGATACAATTAGGCATGGTATCACAGATCACTTGTTGTATTTATTTGGTGCCCTGTGCTTCAGAGAAAAGCAGGGACTTTTCATAAAGCAGTTAAAAACTGGAAAAGAGGGGCCTGTGTGGTCCAGTGTTAACATCTATGGAATCACCCCCGCCCTACGGGGTGAAACGCTCAGTCCACGTCAGGGACGAGCCTGCCGTGAACAGACTGTAACACACGCTTGTTCCTCTCAGATGGTCCTGGTGAAATCTGATCCTCTTTCCAATCTTCTTCTGATATCTAGTGGCCTGTTTGGGTTTTGAACTTACATTCCTACTGAACTTACTACTGCTAAAGGAGCCAAGGACCAGAGATATGGGCAATCAGACAGAATAAACACTTTGACCAACAGAACACAGAGCCAGATGGAACACTTTGACAAACAGAACACAGAGCCAGACAGAACACTTTGACAAACAGAACACATAGCCAGACAGAACATTGAGACAATCAAAGATCCAAATAGAACACAGAGAGACAGACAAAGGCTGAATTCAGCAGTGTTGGGGTCGATTTGAATTGAAGCCAGTCAATTCAGGAAGTAAACTGAAATTCCAATTCAATCATTGAAAAAAGGTCATCTATTTTCAATGACTTCTCAATAAACTGAAAAGTAGAAGCTATTTATTTCAAAAGTTGTTCCATTTTATTTTAATTTCAAATAACTTCCAGAATTGACTGCTTTCATACTCTAATGACGAGATGGTCTTGTCGCCGCCCTACCAATGTGATTAATTGTCGCAACAGTGGATAGGCAGGCAGGAGGATCCGAGATCAGGTGGAAACATTCTAGCCAATGAGGGGGCAGATATGCGTATGAACAACAGACACAACTCTGACATAAAACCGTTTTTCTCAAAGTTGCCGAGATGCCACGTAGCAAATAAGCTTCACGTAGCAAATTAGCTATCCCATTTTTTGTTGACCAAATCCGACACTCTCATAGACCTCTATACAAAGACTCCCCATTTGGTCTGCTTATTGCTGTGTTCTCGCGTGAATAGATTTTGACGGGAGTGGAGCCTCTCACTTTGCTTCTTCCTTTCTGCTTGAATTCAGAATGACCCCAACCCATATATTCAAACTGGGTTCATGACCCACAATCCCTGACCAAAATGTACACCCTAAAATGATTGATAACAATTTTTGGGTACCTGAATGGTTAATTAAGTAAATATATAATGCTTTATTGGTCACAATAAAAAGTAATTCAGTGGAATAGCAGCAGAATAGGCTACGGAAGAAAATACAGTGAGGGAAAAAAGTATTGATCCCCTGCTGATTTTGTACGTTTGCCCACTGACAAAGACATGATCAGTCTATAATTGTAATGGTAGGTTTATTTGAACAGTGAGAGACAAAATAACAAACAAAAAATCCAGAAAAACACATGTCAAAAATGTTATAAATTGATTTGCATTTTAATGAGGGAAATAAGTATTTGACCCCCTCTCAATAAGAAAGATTTCTGGCTCCCAGGTGTCTTTTATACAGGTAACGAGCTGAGATTAGGAGCACACTCTTAAAGGGAGTGCTCCTAATCTCAGCTTGTTACTTGTATAAAAGACACCTGTCCACAGAAGCAATCAATCAATCAGATTCCAAACTCTCCACCATGGCCAAGACCAGAGAGCTCTCCAAGGATGTCAGGGACAAGATTGTAGACCTACACAAGGCTGGAATGGGCTACAAGACCATCGCCAAGCATCTTGGTGAGAAGGTGACAACAGTTGGTGCGATTATTTGCAAATGGAAGAAACACAAAAGGACTGTCAATCTCCCTCGGCCTGGGGCTCCATGCAAGATCTCACCGCGGGGAGTTGCAATGATCATGAGAACGGTGAGGAATCAGCCCAGAACTACACGGGAGGATCTTGTCAATGATCTCAAGGCAGCTGGGACCATAGTCACCAATAACACAATTGGTAACACACTACGCCGTGAAGGACTGTAATCCTGCAGCGCCCGCATGGTCCCCCTGCTCAAGAAAGCACATATACAGGGCCGAAGTTTGCCAATGAACATCTGAATGATTCAGAGGAGAACTGGGTGAAAGTGTTTTGGTCAGATGAGACCAAAATCGAGCTCTTTGGCATCAACTCAACTCGCCGTGTTTGGAGGAGGAGGAATGCTGCCTATGACCCCAAGAACACCATCCCCACCGTCAAACATGGAGGTGGAAACATTATGCTTTGGGGGTGTTTTTCTGCTAAGGGGACAGGACAACTTCACCGCATCAAAGGGACGATGGACGGGGCCATGTACCGTCTAATCTTGGATGAGAACCTCCTTCCCTCAGCCAGGGCATTGAAAATGGGACATGGATGGGTATTCCAGCATGACAATGACCCAAAACACACAGCCAAGGCAACAAAGGAGTGGCTCAAGAAGAAGCACATTAACGTCCTGGAGTGGCCTAGCCAGTCTCCATACCTTAATCCCATAGAAAATCTGTGGAGGGAGCTGAAGGTTCGAGTTGACAAACGTCAGCCTCAAAACCTTAATGACTTGGAGAAGATCTGCAAAGAGGAGTGGAACAAAATGATGTGTGCAAACCTGGTGGCCAACTACAAGAAACGTCTGACCTCTGTGATTGCCAACAAGGGTTTTGCCACCAAGTACTAAGTCATGTTTTGCAGAGGGGTCAAATATTTATTTCCCTCATTAAAATGCAAATCAATTTATAACATTTTTGACATGCGTTTTTCTGGATTTTTTGTTGTTATTCTGTCTCTCACTGTTCAAATAAACCTACCATTAAAATTATAGACTGATCATGTCTTTGTCAGTGGGCAAACGTACAAAATCAGCAGGGGATCAAATACTTTTTTCCCTCACTCTACATAATACAACAAAATATAAAATCAAGTGACAAAACTGATCAACATTTACTGTAATTGATTTTTTAAATGGCATACCTAAATGGTTCAATATATACAGTATAATGATTTATTGATAACTAAGAAATAATTCAGTGTCACACAGCAGAATAGGCTATGATAGGAAAATACGTGATACAACAAAATACAAAATGAAGTGACAGAACTATAAAATGCAGTGTATAGTCAATGTGAGATTTGGATTGAAGCTCACAAGATTATACAGTGTAAAATATAATATTCAAAACCCAACAATGTCCACAATTTCCATCCTCCACTATGACACCAGGGGGTGTCAAGCTGCAACCACTGAGTTTTCCTGATCAGATTATGTATTTTTACCTGAGCTTGTTGTGTGCATTACATTTACATTTACATTTTAGTCATTTAGCAGACGCTCTTATCCAGAGCGACTTACAGTTAGCGCATACATTATTTTATCGAACCCACAACCCTGGCGTTGCAAACGCCATGCTCTACCAACTGAGCTACATCCCCTGCCGGCCATTCCCTCCCCTACCCTGGACGACGCTGGGCCAATTGTGCGCCGCCCCAGTTAGTACACAGGTGTAGTAGAGGTTGTTTAACGTTAGCCTCGCACGGTCACATCACCTTGCCTGAGACCTGGGGGCCTATTCAAGACAGTTAAAAGATATCCTACTCCATGTAAAAGATAATACATAATTAACTTGTCATGTTATGTGAGGAATATTGTCCTTTCTTAACAGTATATTCTGAAAAATGCTTTACCCCTCTGAATGCATGTCTGCAGTCAACTGTCTCTGAAGTATATCCCACTCATTAGAAATCCACAGGTTCTTCATCCAGAAGGCAGCACAGATAATGTCAAACATAACTGGAGTACTGGGGAGAGTGGTGTCCTGTTCTGGTTGGGGTCGGAATCCTTAATTACACACCAGCCTGTTCTGGTCAGGATGTCTTCTCTTCCAGGTCCTCCACCAGGAAAGGGTCTGCTTCTTTCAGAGCCTGGTAGAAGTGGTCTTGGGCGCGAGCGCCCTTCCGTACAACCATGTCCAGCAGGGATTGTATCTGTTTGGTCTTGGTGGGTTGGCTGACCACCTCCTCCCTCTCCTGGTCCTTCAGAACCCTTTGATGGTGGCGATACATGAGTATGGGCTGCAAAAGTCCCAGGCGGGTCTCCAAAGCCATCCTGTGTTTGTTGATGAAGCCTTGACCAGTGGGGATAGAGGTGTTGGCCGGACGGGGTACAGAGGAAGGGGTTGAAACTGGAATAGGGGAAAGAGTATATTTTATCTCTTGCAATTAGAAGGGACCCATAAGAATGGCTTAGTTATGCATTAGAAATCTAAATGTATTTTAAACTGATTTCTATATTGTATTCTAATGAAGCAGTAGATACAGTAATTGTTTCTCTCTGATACCAAACTCACCACAAGAAAGATGTTTCACTTCAGTGAAACAATGGGTCTCAATTTGACGATTCCTGCCCGCTTCTGCTCCTAACAACGGTCGTCGCCTATGGTCTTCCAATTCAGGTGTGTCTTCTTCACGGACATTATTAGTTGTGTTCTTGAGTGCGCTCAGTTCTGCTCGGTATCTGTTATTTTCTTCCTCTAGATGTTGTATCTGTTGGTCCTTTTGTTGACATGCTGGACATTCTGTCTGAATGTTTGTCTGACCTACGCCTGCCACAAGACTCTCTAACAATATGTCTTTTTTTCTGATGATCTCTTGCAGTCTCTTTATTTCATCATTTTTTGATTTGATTGTGTTCTCGAAAGACTTCAGCTTAGTTTCATTTTGTGTTAACGTCATTTGTTTGTACAAGCTATTTATGTATTCCTTAAGGTATTCAACTTTGTGTCTAAGGTTTTGTAAGATAAGGTTTTTCGCTTCTTGTGAACCTTGAGGAACCATGTTGTTGTCCTGCATCACGAAATAGATGTCTTTGTTCTCAGCTACCATCTCCTCTACTGTCTTGATAATGTCACGGTGCTGTGAATGGGTGTGGTGTGGAATCAGGCGCAGGCAGCAGAGGGTAAGTCCAACAAGACTTTACTGAGCACGAAAAGTAATCCAAAACAGCCAGGAGGCAAAAGACGCACACAGGCGTATAAACAAGCGCACACACAGGTGCGTAAATTCTCCTCACACAACAAGGAGGAAGCTCATGAAAATAAGCGTACCGAAACGGGTAGCGCAACCACGACACAAACAATCACACACAACACAAACCTAACAACACGGAAACTAAATAGGGTGCTAATTGAGACCTAACACAAAACAGGTGTGACTAACAGACAAAACCAAACAAACAAGAAACATCGAGCGGTGGCAGCTAGAACTCCGGAGACGACGACCGGCGAAACCTGCCCGAACAAGGAGGAGGAGCCGCCTCGGCCGAAACCGTGACAGTACCCCCCCCTTGACGCCGCCTCCGGCCTCGGGGACGACCAGGGGGACGCGGCGCAGGGCGTGCAGGATGACCACGATGGAATTCGGTCATCAGGGACGGATCCAGAATGTCCCTCCTTGGCACCCAGCACCGCTCCTCCGGACCGTACCCCTCCCACTCCACGAGATATTGGAGACCCCCCATCCGGCGTCTCGAATCCAGGATGGTCCCAACCGTGTACGCCGGAGCCCCCTCGATGTCCAACGGGGGCGGAGGAGTCTCCTCAATCTCAAAGTCCTGGAGTGGACCAGCTACCACCGGCCTGAGGAGAGACACATGGAACGAGGGGTTAATCTTCTTGTAATCAATAGGTAGTTCTAACCTGTAACTCACCTCGTTCAATCTCCTCAGGACTTTAAAAGGCCCCACAAACCGCCGACCCAGCTTCCGGCAGGGCAGGCGGAGGGGCAGGTTTCTGGTTGAGAGCCAGACTCGATCTCCAGGTGCGTACACTGGCCCCTCACTGCGATGTAGGTCGGCGCTCGTCTTCTGTCGACGTATGGCACGCTGCAGATGGACGTGTGCAGCGTCCCACGTCTCCTCCGAGCGCCGCACCCACTCATCCACAGCGGGGGCCTCGATCTGGCTCTCATGCCATGGTGCCAGAACCGGCTGGTACCCTAATACACACTGAAAAGGGGTTAGTTGGGTGGAGGAGTGGCGGAGAGAGTTCTGTGCCATCTCGGCCCAGGGCACATATCTCGCCCACTCCTCCGGCCGGCCCTGACAATATGACCTCAGAAACCTACCCACATCCTGGTTGACTCGTTCAACCTGCCCATTACTCTCCGGGTGGTAACCCGAGGTAAGGCTCACCGAGACCCCCAAACGTTCCATAAATGCTCTCCAGACTCTAGAGGTAAACTGGGGGCCTCGATCGGACACTATATCCTCGGGCACCCCGTAATGCCGGAAGACGTGAGTAAATAGAGCCTCAGCGGTCTGTAGGGCCGTAGGAAGACCCGGCATGGGAAGGAGACGACAGGCCTTCGAGAACCGATCCACAACGACCAGGATGGTGGTATTCCCCTGGGAGGAGGGAAGATCGGTAACAAAATCCACCGAGAGGTGAGACCAGGGTCATTGTGGAACGGGCAGGGGCTGTAATTTACCCCTGGGCAAGTGTCTGGGCGCCTTACACTGGGCACATACTGAGCAGGAGGAGACATAAACCCTCACATCCCTGGCTAACGTTGGCCACCAGTACTTCGTACTAAGGCAGTGCACCGTCCGGCCAATACCCGGATGTCCAGAGGAGGGGGACGTGTGAGCCCAATAAATCAGCCGATCCCGGACCTCGAGCGGGACGTACACCCGACCCACCGGACACTGTGGAGGACTAGGCTCGGTGCGTAACGCCCGCTCGATCTCCGCATCGACCTCCCACACCACCGGTGCCACCAGACAAGACTCCGGTAGTATGGGAATGGACTCCACGCACCTCTCCTCCGTGTCATACCGACGGGACAGAGCATCTGCCTTCCCGTTCTGGGACCCAGGGATGTAAGTGATCTTGAACACAAACCGGGCGAGAAACATAGTCCATCGAGCCTGGCGAGGATTCAGTCTCCTAGCTGCCCGAATGTACTCCAGGTTACGATGGTCGGTCAAAATGAGGAAAGGGTGCTGAGCCCCCTCAAGCCAATGCCTCCACACCTTTAGGGCCTGTACTACGGCTAACAGCTCCCTGTCCCCTACGTCATAATTCCGCTCCGCCGGACTGAGCTTCTTAGAATAAAAAGCACAGGGGCGGAGCTTAGGTGGTGTACCGGATCGTTGAGAAAGAACTGCCCCGATACCGGCCTCAGACGCGTCCACCTCAACTTGGAAGGATAAAGTGGGATCCGGGTGCGCCAACACCGGGGCCGAGGTAAACAGGTCCTTCAGTCTCCCAAAGGCCCTGTCTGCCTCAGCTGACCACTGCAAGCGCACCGGACCCCCCTTCAGAAGAGACGTTATGGGAGCTGCCACCTGTCCAAAACCCCGGATAAACCTCCGGTAGTAATTCGCAAAACCCAAGAACCGCTGCACCTCTTTAACCGTAGTTGGGGTTTGCCAATTACGCACGGCGGACACTCGGTCCACCTCCATTCTCACCCCTGACGCAGACAACTGGTAACCCAAAAAGGAAACTGACTCCTGGAAGAACAGACATTTCTCAGCTTTGACATACAGGTCATGCTCCAACAGTCTCCTCAATACCCTGCGCACCAGGGCTACATGCTCGGCCCGAGTAGCACTGTACACAAGAATATCATCTATGTACACCACTACTCCCTGCGCCTGCATGTCCCGGAAAAGTTCGTCTACAAACGATTGGAAGACTGATGGAGCATTCATTAACCCATATGGCATGACGAGATACTCGTAATGGCCGGATGTAGTACTAAATGCTGTCTTCCACTCATCGCCCTCCCTAATGCGCACCAAGTTATATGCGCTCCTGAGATCCAATTTTGTGAAAAACCTTGCCCCATGTAAGGACTCCGTCATGGTCCCAATCAGAGGAAGTGGATAGCTGTACTTCACCGTCACCTGATTGAGACCGCGGTAATCAATACACGGACGCAAACCTCCATCCTTTTTCTTCACAAAAAAGAAGCTCGAGGACGCGGGAGAAGTGGAGGCCCGTATGTATCCCTGTCCCAGAGACTCGGCAATGTAAGTCTCCATTGCCCTTTTCTCCTCCTGTGACAAAGGATACACATGGCTCCGCGGAAGCGCTGCTCCTGTCTGGAGGTCTATCGCACAATCCCCCTGTCTATGAGGTGGCAACTGTGCCGCTCTGGTCTTACTGAACACGAGCGCCAAATCCTCATACTCAGGAGGAATGTGCAGTGCTGGCATCTGGTTCGGACTCTCCACCGAGGTCGCCCCTACGGAAACACCCAGACATAACCCCTCACACTGAGCAGACCACCCTTTAAGAGCTTTCTCTCGCCACGAAATAGTAGGATCATGGGTCATCAACCAGGGAAGCCCCAGTACCACCGGATACGCAGGAGAGTCGATAAGATAGAGTTGTATCGTCTCCTCATGACCCCCCTGCGTCATCATCCTAAGTGGCGCTGTGACCTCCCCAATCAACCCAGATCCTAACGGACGACTATCTAGGGCATGTACAGGAAAGGGTTTTTCGACTGGAAGAAGGGGAATCCCTAACTTAACACAGAATCTCCGGTCTACAAAATTCCCAGCTGCGCCTGAATCGACTAGCGCCTTATGCTGGGACCGAGGTGCAACCTGTGGGAAACAAACAGGTAAGGTAATGTGAACGACAGAAAGCTCTGGGTAAGTAGGGCGCCTACTCACCTGGGTGGGCTCCCCACTGTATGACCTGCTCTCTCCCTCACCAGGGGACCCTCCCCAGCACCTAGCCGCGGTGTGCCCTCCGCGCCCACACTTGGTGCAGGAGACTGCCCCCCTCGGGCTCCTACCTCTTCTCCCTCTAGCGCCAGCACCTCCAAGCTCCATCGGACACTGCTCGGAGGCGCTGGAGGGTGGAATGGGAGGCCCCCACCTGGGACGTCCGCGGGTCGCCAGCAGGTTGTCCAGTCGAATGGCCATGTCCACCAGCTGGTCAAATGTTAGTGTACTGTCCCTGCAGGCCAACTCCCTGCGGACGTCCTCCCGAAGGCTACATCGAAAGTGGTCTATGAGGGCCCTCTCATTCCACCCCGCATCAGCCGCTAGAGTCCGGAACTCCAGCGCGAATGCCTGAGCGCTCCTCATCTCCTGTCGGAGGTGGAATAGACGTTCCCCCGCCGCTCTCCCCTCTGGTGGATGGTCGAAGACCGCACGGAAGCGACGGGAGAACTCCGCATAGGTGACGGTGGCGGCGTCTATTCCCCTCCACTCGGCGTTGGCCCACTCCAACGCCTTGCCGGTGAGACAGGAGATGAGGGCGGAAACGCTCTCGTATCCCGAGGGCGCCGGGTGTATGGTGGCAATGTAGAGCTCCACTTGTAGGAGGAACCCCTGACACCCGGCAGCGGTGCCGTCGTACGCCCTCGGGAGCGAGAGCCGAATCCCACTGGGTTCCGGTCGATGGACGGGCTGGTAATCCGGTGGTGAAGGTGATGGTGCGATAGGTGGGGCTATGGGAACCCCGCTGGTCTCCCATCGACGAAGGGTGTCCATGACGCCCTCCAAGGCGTGGCCGATACGGTTGATCCGGTGCTCGTGTCCCAGGAGACGCTCCTCCATGGGGTCGACGCGTGCTCCTGCTGATTCCATCTAATGGTGTGTGATTCTGTCACGGTGCTGTGAATGGGTGTGGTGTGGAATCAGGCGCAGGCAGCAGAGGGTAAGTCCAACAAGACTTTACTGAGCACGAAAAGTAATCCAAAACAGCCCGGAGGCAAAAGACGCACACAGGCGTATAAACAAGCGCACACACAGGTGCGTAAATTCTCCTCACACAACAAGGAGGAAGCTCATGAAAATAAGCGTACCGAAACGGGTAGCGCAACCACGACACGAACAATCACACACAACACAAACCTAACAACACGGAAACTAAATAGGGTGCTAATTGAGACCTAACACAAAACAGGTGTGACTAACAGACAAAACCAAACAAACAAGAAACATCGAGCGGTGGCAGCTAGAACTCCGGAGACGACGACCGGCGAAACCTGCCCGAACAAGGAGGAGGAGCCGCCTCGGCCGAAACCGTGACAGATAAGCTCTATACTTTGATTTTTAACCTTCTTTGTACTGTAGAGAACGAAAGGCTCCTTTCCACATCGCTCTACTATCTCAGTGAGGCCGTGACCACGGATATAATCCTGAATGGTGTGGCCAGGTTGCAGCTTTTCCCCTCTAGTAAACAACACAAGGGTGTGTTTCCATACTTCCTGAGTAAAAAGTGTGTTAATTTCATTTCCTGTTGTTGTAATGAGTTTAGAATCCTCAGAACTTACAGGTAGTTGAATAACAAGAAGTATGGCATGAGGTCCACGGCTAAACAAGGTCTGCACACAATGTATAGTATCAGTTTTTATCTGGTTGCTACTAATATCAAAATGACTAAATGAGCCTGGCGTTCGAACCAAGGTGATGTGTCGGTTTTGTTTTTGATACTCTTTTTTCATATGTGTTTTCTTTAAGCAGGTGTTAAACCATGAGAAATGATTTTGTTCCATGATGGTATTTCCGGCTGCATTCTTCCCCATATCTCCAATCAGTACAATTTTTAAGTCTTCTAAAATTACACCTGACAGAGAAAAAAATGTATATAGACAAAAACATTACAAATATCCTCAGGTGCATGACTTTTAAATTCTGCGGACAACATTTAGAGAAGCCGTATGTTTAAACTCTCTCCACTAATGCCAATAAGAGTAGCCTACAATTGAAAAATCAGTCCAAAGAAACTTACCCTCATCTGTGTCATCTAGCAATTGGGCTCTCTCACTGTCTGTTCAAACGGTAACAATGCAATTAATAATTACATATATTAACTCATAACTAAGTCATGTCTATTTTATCTGATTACATTAAATATCAAAATGGGGATTTGTTCAGCATATCATTTTTTATCTGCATTATTTCAATTAATGAGAGGTTATGAGTTTTAGAGTCCAGTTTAGTCTCTTCACTGTCAATACTATTACAATTAAGTGGAGCTATATGAGAAATGCTTTCACTCACCATTCTGAGTACTTGTTTTATTTCCCATTTGTGACTACTGTAATAACGTAGAATGTTCCAAGTTTGGTTAACAGATCCTCTACACAATCTTCATTTTAACAGATTACAGTAGCAACCAGTCTTTTTCGTATAAGCCATCTAAATGGAAAGGAAAGAGTTGTTAGTTGTATAATCTATATATATATATATATATATATATATATATATATATATATATATATATATATATATATATATATATATATATATATACACTACCGTTCAAAAGTTTGGGGTCACTTAGAAATGTCCTTGTTTTCCATGAAAACATACATGAAATGAGTTTGAATAAGAAATATAGCAAAATGAATAGGAAATGTAGTCATTGACAAGGTTAGAAATAATGATTTTTTAATTGAAATAATAATTTTGTCCTTCAAACTTTGCTTTCGTCAAAGAATCCTCCATTTGCAGCAATTACAGCCTTGCAGACCTTTGGCATTCTTGTTGTCAATTTGTTGAGGTAATCTGAAGAGATTTCACCCCATGCTTCCTGAAGCACCTCCCAGAAGTTGGGTTGGCTTGATGGGCACTTCTTACGTACCATACGGTCAAGCTGCTCCCACAACAGCTCAATAGGATTGAGATCCGGTGACTGTGCTGGCCACTCCATTATAGACAGCTGACTGCTTCTTCCCTAAATAGTTCTTGCATATTTTGGAGCTGTGCTTTGGGTCATTGTCCTGTTGTAGGAGGAAAGTGGCTCCTTTTCAAGCGCCGTCCACAGGGTATAGCATGGCATTGCAAAATGGAGTGATAGCCTTCCTTCTTCAAGATCCCACTTTACCCTGTACAAATCTCCCACTTTACCACCACCAAAGCACCCCCAGACCATCACATTGCCTCCACCATGCTTGACAGATGGCATCAAGCACTCCTCCAGCATCTTTTCATTTGGTCTGCGTCTCACAAATGTTCTTCTTTGTGATCCGAACACCTCAAACTTAGATTTGTCTGTCCAAAACACTTTTTTCCAATCTTCCTCTGTCCAGTGTCTGTTTTATTTTGCCCATCTTAATCTTTTATTTTTATTGGCCAGTCTGAGATATGGCTTTTCTTTGCAACTCTGCCTAGAAGGTCAGCATCCCGGAGTTGCCTCTTCACTGTTGATGTTGAGGCTGGTGTTTTGCGGGAACTATTTAATGAAGCTGCCAGTTGAGGACCTGTGAGGCATCTTTCTCAAACTAGACACTCTAATGTATTTGTCCTCTTGCTCAGTTGTGCACCGGGGCCTCCCACTCCTCTTTCTATTCTGGGTAGAGCAAGTTTGCGCTTTTCTGTGAAGGGAGTAGTACACAGTGTTGTACGAGATCTTCAGTTTCTTGGCAATTTCTCGCATGGAATTGCCTTCATTTCTCAGAACAAGAATAGACTGACGAGATTCAGAAGAAAATTATTTGTTTCTGACCATTTTGAGCCTGTAATCGAACCCACAATTGCTGATGCTCCGGATACTAAACTAGTCTCAAGAAGGACAGTTTTATTGCTTCTTTAATCAGCACAACAGTTTTCAGCTGTGCAAACATAATTGCAAAAGAGTTTTCTAATGATCAATTAGCCTTTTAAATTGATCAACTTGGATTAGCAAACACAACGTGCCATTGGAACACAGGACTGATGGTTGCTAATAATGGGCCTCTGTACGCCTATGTAGATATTCCATTCAAAATCAGCCGTTTCCAGCTACAATAGCCATTTACTACATTAACAATGTCTACATTGTATTTCTGATCAATTTGATGTTATTTTAATGGACAAAAAACAAGGACATTTCTAAGTGACCCCAAGCTTTTGAACAGTTTGGACACACATTACTCATTCAAGGGTTTTTCTTTATTTTTTATATTTTTTACATTGTAGAATAATAGTGAAGACATCAAAACTATGAAATAACACATATGGAATCATGTTGTAACCAAAAAAGTGTTAAACAAATCAAAATATATTTGAGATTCTTCAAATAGCCACCCTTTGCATTGATGACAGCTTTGCACACTTGGAATTCTCTCAACCAGCATCATGAGGTAGTCACCTGGAATGCATTTCAATTAACAGGTGTGCCTTCTTAAAAGTTAATCTGTGGAATTGATTTCCTTCTTAATGAGTTTGAGCCATGACAAGATGGCGTAAGGGTTTTAAGGTGAAATACAAAGAGTATCCATGAGAAGAAAGGATTTGTCTTCTCTACAGCCCCTCAAAATGGCAGGTTGCAGAGAAAAATTGTGTTTGTTTAGATTTTTAGGTGACACATGCAACCAAATTAAGGCTGTAGAGAGATACTGTATGGTAAAGGTAACCAAGTGAGATTTTTTCTTGCTTTTGTCAGAATCTAATTCAGACTTCAGACTTTAAAAACTACTACTACTACTTCTACATCGGATTTATATAGCACTTTTCAAAGACCTAAAGACGCTTTACATTAGTTCAAAAGAAACACAAGAAACAAAAAATTTAAACAAAAATAGTGCCAGAATAAACTGATGAAAAACTGAAAGTGAGCGAGCGTGTGTGCGCATCATCGTCCGTCTGTGTGTCCTGTTTTTTTACTGCCATATCATGTCACTGTTTATCTAGGAAGCCAAGGACACCATAAAACTACATGGACAGCAACTGATTTTCAATCTGTTGTATTGTGTCCCAATGAATGAAACCACAATTTAAAAGGTAGACAAAATATAAACTTAATCAGATATAAACTACAATATTCCAGCCTCTTTAAATATCCATTGCAACACTTCTATTTGTAAAACCATGATATACACATGCAAATGCAAATCAAGCAACAAAGTGATTTGTAATAGTGCAAAGTTCAGTTTTATGATAATAGGCTAAATAAAAGCATAAAGCTTTACAGCCTGCCGTTTTCATTACACAAACCATACATGTTGTGAAGGGGGTTTTGAGAAGCCACATTATTATGGTGAAATACAGAGAGGACAAAACAGATTTCCTAAATGGAACAGCTATAATCTGATATTTGACAATAATTTGGTATGGTTCAGCTCAAATCAACTGGACAACTTTGCAGTGCCTAGTGAGTCTACACACCCCTTGCACTGTCTTCACAGTTTGCTGCCTTCAAATTAAATCTAAAAAGGGATTCAGTAGGATTTATTTCCCTACAGATCTACACAACCTTCTCTACATTTTCAATGTGAGAAAGTTCCAAATTAAAAGACATATACAGTACCAGTCAAAAGTTTGGACACACCTACTCATTCAATGGTTTTTCTTAATTTTATACTATTGTCTACATTGTAGAATAATAGTGAAGACATCAAAACTATGAAATAACTCATATGGAATCATGTAGTAACCAAAAAAGTGTTAAACAAATCAAAATTTATTTGAGATTCTTAAAATAGCCACCCTTAGTGTTATTGTTTAATCACGTTAGGGTTATGTTTAGAATAAGGGTTAAGGTAAGGGTTAGGTTTAGAATAAGGGTTAGGGTAAGAGTTAAGTTTGGGGATAGGGTAAGTGTTAGGGTTAGCGGATAGTTGAAATATTGTTGACAGTTATTGAACATCTACTAAACATGTAAAAACCATCTACTTGGGAATATCCAAATAAGGTGATACTTGCTATGAGACTCGAAATTGAGCTCAGGTGCATCCTGTTTCCATTGATCATCCTTGAGATGTTTCTACAACTTGATTGGAGTCCACCTGTGGTAAATTCAATTGATTGGACATGATTTGGAAAGGCACACACCTGTCTATATAAGGTCCCACGGTTGACAGTGCATTTCAGAGCAAAACCCAAGCCATGAGGTCGAAGGAATTGTCTGTAGAGCGCCGAGACAGGATTGTGTCGCGGCACTGATCTGGGGAAGGGTACCAAAAAATGTCTGCAGCATTGAAGGTCCCCAAGAACACAGTGGCCTCCATCATTCTTAAATGGAAGAGTTTGGAACCACCAAGACTCTTCCTAGAGCTGGCCGCCCGGCCAAACTGAGCAATCAGGGAAGAAGGGCCTTGGTCAGGCAGGTGACCAAGAACCCGATGGTCACTCTGACAGAGCTCCAGAGTTCCTTTGTGGCGATGGGAGAATGTTCCAGAAGGACAACCATCTCTGCAGCACTCCCCCAATCAGGCCTTTATGGTAGAGTGGCCAGACGGAAGCCACTCCTTAGTAAAAGGCACATGACAGCCCACATGACAGCCCGTTTGCCAAAAGGCACCTAAATGACGCTCATACCATGAGAAACAAGATTGAACTCTGAATGCCAAGTGTCACGTCTGGAGGAAACCAGGCACCGCTCATCATCTGGCCAATACCATCCCTATGGTGAAGCATGGTGGTGGCAGCATCATGCTGTGGGGATGTTTTTTAGCGGCAGGGACTGGGAGACTAGTCAGGATCGAGGGAAAGCTGAACGGCGCAAAGTACAGAGATATCCTTGATGAAAACCTGCTCCAGAGTGCTCAGGACCTTAGACTGGGGCGAATGTTCACCTTCCAACAGGACAATGACCCTAAGCACACAGCCAAGACAATGCAGGAGTGGCTTCGGAAAGAGTCTCTGAATGTCCTTGAGTGGCCCAGCCAAAGCCCAGACTTGAACGTGATTGAACATCTCTGGAGAGACCTGAAAATTGATGTGCTCCCCATCAAACCTGACAGAGCTTGAGAGGATCTGCAGAGAAGATTGGAAGAAACTCCCCAAATACAGGTGTGCCAAGCTTGTAGTGTCATACCCAAGAAGACTCAAGGCTGTAATCGCTGCCAACGGTGCTTCAACAAAGTACTGAGGAAAGGGTCTGAATACTTATGTAAATGTGATATTTCAGTTTAATTTAATAAATTTGCAAAAATTCCTACAAACCTGTTTTTGCTTTGTCATTATGGGGTATTGTGTGTAGATAAGATTATAAAAAATTAAAAACATTTTTAGAATAAGGCTGTAAAATCTGGAAAAACTGAAGGGGTCTGAATACTTTCTCAATGCACTGTGTGCCCCAGTATTAAAGGGGAAGTTCAGTATTTTACATACATATGAAGATGGTTCCTCACCCTGAAAGTATAGTTTCCTTTATACAGACACTACAAACTTCAGCTAACTTTTAAAATCAATGGGAGCGATAGAGGCATGCAGAGCATGTTAAAAATGTCATAGCCAAATCAACACAAATCAACGGACTTGTTTGGTGATTTAGCATTTTTTTTTAAATGCAATACACTATCGGTCAAAAGTTTTAGTACACCTACTCATTCCAGGGTTTTTCTTTAGTTTTACTATTTTCTACATTGTAGAAAACTATGAAATAACACATATGGAATCATGTAGTCACCAAAAAAGTGTTAAACAAATCAGAATAGATTTTATAGTTGAGATTCTTCAAATAGCCACCCTTTGCCTTGATGACAACTTTGCACACTCTTGGCATTCTCTCAACCAGCTTCACCTGGAATGCTTTTCCAACAGTCCAGAAGGAGTTCCCACATATGCTGAGTACCTTTTGGCTGCTTTTCCTTCACTCTGCGGTCCGACTCATCCCAAACCATCTCAATTTGATTGAGGTCAGGGGATTTTGGAGGCCAGATAATCTGATGCAGCACTCCATCACTCTCCTTCTTGGTAAAATGGCCTGGAGGTGTGTTGGTTCATTGTCCTGTTGAAAAACAAATGATAGTTCCACTAAGCCCAAACCAGATGGGATGGCATAACGCTGCAGAATGCTGTGGTATCCATGCTGGTTAAGTGTGCCTTGAATTCTAAATAAATCACAGACAGTGTCACCAGCAAAGCACCCCAACACCATAACACCTCCTCCTCCATGCTTTATGGTGGGAAATACTCATGCAGAGATCCTCCATTCACCCACACAGTGTCTCACAAAGACACAACGGTTGGAACCAAAAATCCAGACCAAAAGGACAAATTCCCACTTGTCTAATGTCCATTGCTTGTGTTTCTTGGCCCAAGCAAGTCTCTTCTTCTTATTGGTATCCTTTAGTAGTGGTTTCTTTGCAGCAATTCGACCATGAAGACCTGATTCACACAGTCTCCTCTGAAAAGTTGATGTTGAGATGTGTCTGTTACTTGAACTCTGCGAAGCATTTATTTGGGCTGCAATTTCTGAGGCTGGTAACGCTATTGAACTTATCCTCTGCAGCAAAGGTAACTCTGGGTCTTCCATTCCTGTGGCTGTCCTCATGAGAGCCAGTTTCATCATAGCGCTTGATGGTTTTTGCGATTGCAGTTGAATAAACTTTGACTGTCGTTTCTTTTTGCTTATTTGAGCTGTTCTTGCCATAATATGGACTTGGTCCTTTACCAAATAGGGCTTTCTGTATACCCCCCTACCTTGTCACAACACAACTGATTGGCTCAAACGTATTAAGAAGGAAAGAAATTCCACAAATTATTTTAAGAAGGCACACCTGTTAATTGAAATGAATTCCAGGTGATTACCTCATGAAGCTTAAAAAACTTTAACGCTTTTTTGGTTACTACATGATTCCATATGTGTTATTTCATAGTTTTGATGTCTTTACTATTATTCTACAATGTAGAAAATAGTAAAAATAAAGAAAAGCCCTTGAATGAGTAGGTGTTCTAAAACTTTTGACCGGTAGTGTACATGCCCCGATCACTCCAATCAAATGAACTAGACAATATCTATTTCAAGATGATGACCAAAGTTGATATAAGTCTTGCACTAGAGTTTGTAGCACGGTATCTTCAGCTATATTTCTTGGTGGTTAGAGGTTAATGGACATTAGTTTTCACAAAGTCAATTTAAATAATAAGCAGGTGCTGCTAACCCTATAAAGCTAGTTTCCTTTCCTGGAATGATAATAGTTTAACTGATGATGCCTTATGTTTCTGATGTTGTGTATTTTAACATTTCTGTCATATCAATTGTCTGAACGTTGTCTGGTAAGTCGCAGAGTCTGAAGTCCAAAGGCTTAGTTTTGTTTTTATATTTCAGTTGATAAGAAACTGCGTCATGTCAACAAACACAAACATACAACATCTGAGGAAAACCACAAAATATTGATATTTTTATTTTGCATTGTATATCTCAGGGCATTTCCCACTGACTTTGGGAACAGAAAGGTTAGAGTTGTTTGATGAAATACTTGTTGTGGGTCATTCCACCAATTCATTGGATTTTGAGAAGTGTAGGGGTGGTATACAGAAGATAGCCCTGTTTGGTGAAAGACCAATACCATATTATGGCAAGAACAGCTCAAATAACCAAAGAGAAACAACAGTCCATTACTTTAATTTTTTATTTATTTAAGTGATGTCGCGAACACCATCAAGCGCTATGATGAAACTGGCTCTCATGAGGACAGCCACAGGAATGGAAGACCCAGAGTTACCTCTGCTGCAGAGGATACGTTCATTAGAGTTACCAGCCTCAGAAATTGCAGCCCAAATAAATGCTTCACAGAGTTCAAGTTGCAGAAACATCTCAACATCAACAGTTCAGAGGGGACTGTGTGATTCAGGACTTCATGGTCGAATTGCTGAGAAGAAACCACTACTAAAGGACACCAATAATAAGAAGAGACCTGCTTGGGCCAAGAAACACAAGCAACGGACATTAGACAGGTGGAAATGTGTCCTTTGGTCTGGAGTCCAAATTGGAGATTTTTGGTTCCAACCGCCGTGTCTTTGTGAGACGCGTGTGGGTGAACAGATGATCTCCGCATGTGTAGTTCCCACCGTAAAGCATGGAGGAGGAGGTGTTATGTTGTGGGGGTGCTTTGCTGGTGACACTGTCTGTGATCTGCGCCCATGGGCGGCGCACAATTGATCTGCGCCCATGGGCGGCGCACAATTGGTCCAGCGTCGTCTAAGGTAGGGGAGGGTTTCGCCGGCAGGGATGTGGGTTCGTTTCCCACAGGGGGCCAGTATGAAAAAAACAAAAACATGTATGCATTCACTAACTGTAAGTCGCTCTGGATAAGAGCGTCTGCTAAATGACTAAAATGTAAATGTAAATCTAAATGATCTATTTAGAATTCAAGGCACACTTAACCAGCATGGCTTCCACAGCGTTCTGCAGCGTTACGCCATTCCATCTGGTTTGGGCTTAGTGGGACTATCGTTTGCTTTTCAACAGGACAATAGCCCAACACACCTCCAGGCTGTGTAAGAGCCATTTTAACAAGAAGGAGAGTGATGGAGTGCTGCATCAGATGACCAGGCCTCCACAATCCCCCAACCTCAACCCAATTGAGATGGTTTGGGATGACTCGGATGGCAGAGTGAAGGAAAAGCAGCCAACAAGTTCTCAGCATATGTGGGAACTCCTTCAAGACTGTTGGAAAAGCATTCCAGGTGAAGCTGGTTGAGAGAATGCCGAGAGTGTGCAAAGCTGTCATCAAGGCAAAGGGTGGTTATTTGAAGAATCTCAAATATAAAATATATTTTGATTTGTTTAACACTTTTTTGGGTACTACATGATTCCATATGTGTTATTTCATAGTTTTGATGTCTTCACTATTATTCTACAATGTAGAAAATAGTAAAACTAAAGAAAAACCCTTGAATGAGTAGGTGTGTCCAAACTTTTGACTGGTACTGTATATGTTTGTTAATTTGGAACTTTCTTACTTTTAAAATGTAGAGAAGGTTGTGTAGATCTGTAGGGAAAGAAATCCTACTGAATCCCTTTTTAGATTTAATTTGAAGGCAGCAATCTGTGAAGACAGTGCAAGGAGTGTGTAGACTCAGGGGTGCTCAACCATACCAAATTATTGTCAAATATCAGATTATAGCTGTTCCATTTAGGAAATCTGTTTTGTCCTCTCTGTATTTCAACATAATAATGCGGCTTCTCAAAACCCCCTTCACAACATTTATGGTTTGTGTAATGAAAACGGCAGGTTGTAAAGCTTTATGCTTTTATTTAGCCTATTATCATAAAACTGAACTTTGCACTATTACAAATCACTTTGTTGCTTGATTTGCATTTGCATGTGTATATCATGGTTTTACAAATAGAAGTGTTGCAATGGATATTTAAAGAGGCTAGAATATTGTAGTTTATATCTGATGAAGTTTATATTTTGTCTACCTTTTAAATTGTGGTTTCATTCATTGGGGACACGATACAACAGATTGAAAATCAGTTGCTGTCCATGTAGTTTTATGGTGTCCTTGGCTTCCTAGATAAACAGTGACATGATATGGCAGTAAAAAAACAGGACACACAGACGGACGATGATGCGCACACACGCTCGCTCACTTTCAGTTTTTCTTCAGTTTATTCTGGCTTTTTGTTTCTTGTGTTTCTTTTGAACTAATGTAAAGCATCTTTAGGTCTTTGAAAAGTGCTATATAAATCCCATGTAGAAGTAGTAGTAGTAGTTTTTAAAGTCTGAAAGTCTGAATTAGATTCTGACAAAAGCAGGAAAGAAATCTCACTTAGTTACCTTTACCATACAGTATCTCTCTACAGCATTGTTTTGGTTGCATGGGTCACCTACAAATCTAAACAAACACAATTTTTCTCTGCAACCTGCCATTTTGAGGGGCTGTAGAGAAGACAAACCCTTTCTTCTCATGGATACTCTTTGTATTTAACCTTAAAACGCCTCCGCCATCTTGTCGTTACACTGGGAAAATATTTTAACCGACAGAGGTTTTCCTATGAACATAGATGGATAACACAATAAACAGGCACTCACCATAGAAGGTCACCTTAAGTCTTCTTCTCATAATTGCAAAAATCCATTGTGATCAAAATAATGGATAAGTATTCTTAACTTAAATTACAGAGTTACTCAAAAGTTGCCGGCGGGGCACACTATGCTTAGACCTAAATCTCATATCCATTCCCTCCCAACCGAATACAAATACAGGAAATAGCAGAGGGGAGTTGCAAGAACAATGGAAACGGGTTCAAAGAACTCTCCGAGATAATGATCTGGAGGAAAGGCGGGCATTCCAAAAAATAATACATAAGCACATCAGACAAAATCAAGGAATGTGTCAACAATGAAGACCCTAATCAAGCTACTGCACTTGATTTGTGAAAAACATATTTCATATATCTCAGTTTTGCTCTACGACCCCCACAAGCCCCACGGGACTCGTCTGAAGTCAGTAACACCGATGTGCCAACTTCTGTCTGTAGCGTCCGAAACATTTGGGCTACAAACAAATGTTACCCCACTGTGGAAAGGGGAGAGTCCACAAGTGTCACGGGACTCGTCTGAAGGTAACCAATACAAATGAATGGAATTATGGAGGTTGTTTTGTGGCAACAAAAATTAGGGGTTAAATATGTGTCCCCCCAAAAAAATCTGAAAGCCTTATTCTATAATAATAATAAGCCATTTAGCAGACGCTTTTATCCAAAGCGACTTACAGTCATGCGTACATACATTTTTTTTGTGTATGGGTGGTCCCGGGGATCGAACCCACTACCTTGGCGTTACAAGCGCCGTGCTCTACCAGCTGAGCTACAGAGGACCACCATTCTTTATGATTTATTTTGTTGACTGTCTTTTTTGCCTTTTAAGAATGTTTTAGTCAATGTATTCTACGGGCTATAGTAGTAAAGGTCATATTCAATATTTTATCAATTTCAAAAAATAAATTTTTGGGGGATACCTAAAGGGGTCCTAAAGTTATTTGTATTATTAGAAAAAGAGTTAGGAGGGGCGTGGTTATGGCATTGAACTGAGCGGACGTGTTTTCTGTGCTCTCCTGCCAACTTCGGCTACATTTATTTTAAATTATTTTAATCTCTTATTTTAAATCCTCGTAACACGAATAGCAATTTCTTTGGAAAATGTCATGCGTATCTACATCTGTTATGAATCGACTCAAACATAGCCCTCCTAATACAAGAAGAATCATGCCACAAGTCCGACATGGCAACCAACAATGTCAACCAACTAAACTAGAGCAAAGGGGTTTTGTAAGCAATCTCTAGCATGAGGGCAGACTTTTCCACCAAACTTGAAGGTATCCTAACAGGGATTAGTGTGGGTAAACGTGACCTTCAAGCCTACTCCACGCGCTGGACGAAGCAGGGGAATGCATTAGCACGGTGGAAGATACTGTCGTCACTCTCAAAACAACGACTGAAAAGTTGGAAAAAAAGGTGCCGGACCTTATTTCAAAACTAAGCTCGCTCGAGAACCACCACAGGAGGTCTAATTTGAGATTGGTTAATCTACCCGAAAAAGTGGAAAATGGTGAGGCAGTTGCGTTTCTTGAGAGATGGGGGTCCGGACAACTTTCTGGACCCCCTGCGCATTGAAAGAGCCCATCGGCTTCCAGCTCCTACAGGCCCGAGAAGCCACCCTTCTCCCCGAGTCCTTATCATGAAGTTTCTCAACTTTCAAGACAAAATCAGAGTGATGCGAAAAGCCAGGGCCAAGGGCAAGGTGATGTACGGGGACCAAGAGATCATGTTCTTCCCTGACCTATCTGCGAACATGCACCGAAAGAGAAAAGGCTACGATGGGGTCAAACACCAGCTCAGGTCCCTCAACATTGCCTATGGAATAGCCTTCCCAGCTAAACTACGTCTGACTTACAATGGACGGTCACACGAGTTTGAATCTCCCTCTCAAGCCAAGGCATTCATCCGTGACATACAACACGAATCTTCTTCCTAGTCATGTTGCCACTGTGAAGTTTACCACCCCTCTGGACAATGGAGAGTTAAACCACCTTGGATTATGTGACTGTTGGAAAGCCAACTAACATCAGCCAATGTATTAGTTGCTACTGTAGCTAGCATAACAGTTAAGTGATTAATATGGCGAGCTAGCTCACTCAAAGTTTCCTTATATTATTTGTAGCCTATACGTGCTCATCAGTTAGCTGCGTTTCTTCCATATGACAGGCGAGATAGCTGTCAATTGAACGTTGGACATCAAGTTAAAATGTATTTTTGTTTTGTTGATAATTCTCTTCCATTGGATTACATGAGACACTGTAAAATGCTTGTGAAGATGTTTAGCTCCATGTCAACAGACTCGAAATGGCTAATGTTACCTCACTTATTTAGCCTGTGAGCCAGCCATAACATAGCTGGATCTTATTAATTCATTCTGCACCACCGAGAAGCATCGGGACTACTTTATATAAAGACTTAAGTTTCGATCATATCCTTGGACTAAAATGATTGACACTCACGTGCAAGCCTGACATTATCGTGTGCGAAGGGCCTTTGGGTAACGTAGCACGTATTCAATGGTATCTCTTTTTCTCGCGTAGCCTGTTCCTTTCTGACCTTTTAAATGTTTATAAAAGTATTATGGTATACTACGTGATAAAACAACTTGTGATACAATATTCATTAATGTATGTAAAACTCATAAGATGCATGTGGGACAGAGGACAAGGACACGCCATGTGTTATTGGTGTCACGGGTTAGTGACAGAGGGTCGGTGTGCCAAGATAGATTGGGGGCCACTGTTGCTAATCTTAGGAGGGGTACGTGAGGGACTGGCCTGGCTAGGGTGCCACACGATATCAAGAATGTGGATGCTATTGTAGTAGATGAGTGACACTCAATAATGGTTGGCAACTGTGTGGGACAGAAGCAGCTCGGAGAGCATTATATCAACTGAGAGATTTTCTATGGAAGTCATTCATATGGCAGGAGGCTACGTCCGTACCGCCTGTCATTGAATCCATTATTGTAACCATTAAATAATGACTGAATCAACTCTCCATCTGTGTCCCATATTGTCTTACATCCTGAAGTACTCGATACCAGAGAAACTCATCATAACACTACGTTAGCGCTATATGTATGAGCCATCTTGTTACTTGTTAGCTACTAACAACAGACCCTCTGTTGCAGATCATCTATAACTATTTTGGACTGTCCATATTGGCAAATTCCCCCAAAAATGTTTAGATGCATGCCAGCAATGCCACTACACAACACAACACTAAACAATACATTAATTGCACTATAACGGTGACAAACGGTACCCACAAACTGTTAGGGCCTACATAAAGCTGTCCCAACAGCTGGCTATCAGTGGAGCCTTGTCTGGCAGCGAAACAGTTAATTCAGCATTTTTTTTTTTTTTTTTTTTTCACCTTTATTTAACCAGGTAAGCCAGTTGAGAACAAGTTCTCATTTACAACTGCGACCTGTCCAAGATAAAGCAAAGCAGTGCGATAAAAACAACAACACAGAGTTACATATGGGGTAAAAAACATAAAGTCAAAAATACAACAGAAAATATATATACAGTGTGTGCAAATGTAGCAAGTTATGGAGGTAAGGCAATAAATAGGCTATAGTGCAAAATAATTACAATAGTATTAACACTGGAATGCTAGATGTGCAAGAGATTATGTGCAAATAGAGATACTGGGGTGCAAAATAGCAAAATAAATAACAATATAGGGATGAGGTAGTTGGGTGGGCTAATTTCAGATGGGCTGTGTACAGGTGCAGTGATCGGTAAGGTGCTCTGACAACTGATGCTTAAAGTTAGTGAGGGAGATAAGAGTCTCCAGCTTCAGAGATTTTTGCAATTCGTTCCAGTCATTGGCAGCAGAGAACTGGAAGGAATGGCGGCCAAAGGAGGTGTTGGCTTTGGGAATGACCAGTGAGATATACCTGCTGGAGCGCAGACTACGGGTGGGTGCTGCTATGGTGACCAATGAGCTAAGATAAGGCGGGGATTTGCCTAGCAGTTATTTATAGATGGCCTGGAGCCAGTGGGTTTGACGACGAACATGTAGTGAGGACCAGCCAACAAGAGCGTACAGGTCACAGTGGTGGGTAGCGTATGGGGCTTTGGAGACAAAACGGATGGCACTGTGATAGACTACATCCAATTTGCTGAGTAGAGTGTTGGAGGCTATTTTGTAAATGACATCGCCGAAGTCAAGGATCGGTAGGATAGTCAGTTTTACGAGGGCATGTTTGGCAGCATGAGTGAAGGAGGCTTTGTTGCGAAATAGGAAGCCGATTCTAGATTTAACTTTGGATTGGAGATTCTTTATGTGAGTCTGGAAGGAGAGTTTACAGTCTAACCAGACACCTAGGTATTTGTAGTTGTCCACATACTCTAGGTCAGACCCGTCTACAGTGGTGATTCTAGTCGGGTGGGCGGGTGCCAGCAGCGTTCGATTGAAAAGCATGCATTTAGTTTTACTAGTGTTTAAGAGCAGTTGGAGGCTACTGAAGGAGTGTTGTATGGCATTGAAGCTCGTTTGGAGGTTTGTTAACACAGTGTCCAATGAAGGGCCAGATGTATACAAAATGGTGTCGTCTGCGTAGAGGTGGATCTGAGAGTCACCAGCAGCAAGAGCGACATCATTGATATACACGGAGAAAAGTGTCGGCCCAAGAATTTAACCCTGTGGCACCCCCATAGAGACTGCCATAGGTCCAGACAACAGGCCCTCCGATTTGACACACTGAACTCTATCTGAGAAGTAGTTGGTGAACCAGGCGAGGCAGTCATTTGAGAAACCAAGGCTATTTAGTCTGCCAATAAGAATGCGGTGGTTGACAGAGTCGAAAGCCTTGGCCAGGTCGATGAAGACGGCTGCACAGTACTGTCTATTATCAATCGCGGTTATAATTTACTGCCTTTAAAAAAAACATAGCTGATATGACTGACTTGCGTAAACAAATGTGGTTTCTACTGACAATTGAGATGTACAAACTATGGCATAAGGGGACGACGAGCGCATAAGAGGCATTCCTTAATTTCGATTAAGACATTAATGAGCAAGCTAGGACAGACGTGGTAAGTATAACTCTTTTTTCAGCACTTTTGAAATGTACAGTGACAGAATTCAGAACATGTGCCGTTCTTACAGTATTCTTTCTGTACACCAAGTCAGAACCGTAGAATACATAAAGCAGACAATGAAAGCTCTTACAATATTCGATAATGACATTTCTCTAAAGCAGGCTATAGGCTACATGTCCATCACCAAGTCAGAACAGTAGGCTAAGTTATGAGGGGGAAAGGGACCAAATTATTAGGGTGAGGCACATGGAGTACCAACAGCTTACTACACAACATACACTTAGGATTACTTTCTTAGCTACAGTATACATATTTCCCTGGCATATTACATCATTATGCAGCAGCACACAATACATTTTTGGACTCACTTTGTTGTACTGTGCTCACTTGAACAGGAAGGTGGCATGGCAGTCTTTGTGGGCAAATTTTGTCATCAAACTTTGTCATCAAAGTCTGGCATTCTCTGGATTAATGGTTTTTATGGTGCTTTCAAGACAACTGGGAACTCTGAAAAAAACAAGGTTGAATCATGACGTCAGTGATCATCAGGTCGTAGCTCTAGAAAGAGGCCAGAGTTCCCGACTTGAAATTCAGAGTTGGATGACCGTTCAAAACTTATTTTCCCAGTCGGAGCTCATTTTTTTCAGAGTTCCAGCTGTCTTGAACTCACTGAAGTCTGAGATTTCCCAGTTCTGAGTTTCCAGTTGTTTTGAACGCAGCAGAAGTCATGCTGGATTGACAGCATGGCCAATGTTGAATGTTTATCATTTTAAGCTTGGAAAAGAGACCCTTAAACCCAGACTTGGACCACACACCCACTCCACTGAATAGCAGGCTAGTGATTGCTTTGCAATGCTTGCAGTTAGACACTGATTCCTTCCAAACCACTCATTGTTTAATTTGTTGTGTAATGTTTATGTCCAATGGCCGATGAGCACCGCTACGTTTTATCTATAATTTATCTTCATATGACAAGGATTGAAAAGGATTTGCCAGTAGATTGTCGACTTGATTCATAATGATGACTGCTTGTCTAGCTATCTAGCTAAGATTTTGAAAGTGTGATGTTGACAATCATCAGTCCAATCAAAGCTATGATAGATATAACGTGATTTGAGGTCATTTTATCTGTGGCCAATGACCTTGAGTCTTCTTGGATGGGCACTTCTAATGTAACTCTATGGCAGCACCCAAGGGGCTGTGACGTAGTGTCCCCATTAGTTTTTTATTTATGTTTTTATTTCACCTTTATTTAACCAGGTAAGCCAGTTGAGAAAAAGTTATCATTTACAACTGCGACCTGGCCAAGATAAAGCAAAGCAGTGCGATAAAAACAACAACACAGAGTTACATATGGGGTAAAAAAACATAAAGTCAAAAAATACAACAGAAAATATATATACAGTGTGTGCAAATGTAGCAAGTTATGGAGGTAAGGCAATAAATAGGCTATAGTGCAAAATAATTACAATTAGTATTAACACTGGAATGCTAGGTGTGCAAGATATTATGTGCAAATAGAGATACTGGGGTGCAAAATAGCAAAATAAATAACAATATAGGGATGAGGTAGTTGGGTGGGCTAATTTCAGATGGGCTGTGTACAGGTGCAGTGATCGGTAAGGTGCTCTGACAACTGATGCTTAAAGTTAGTGAGGGAGATAAGAGTCTCCAGCTTCAGAGATTTTTGCAGTTCGTTCCAGTCATTGGCAGCAGAGAACTGGAAGGAATGGCGGCCAAAGGAGGTGTTGGCTTTGGGGATGACCAGTGAGATATACCTGCTGGAGCGCAGACTACGGGTGGGTGCTGCTATGGTGACCAATGAGCTAAGATAAGGCGGGGATTTGCCTAGCAGTGATTTATAGATGGCCTGGAGCCAGTGGGTTTGACGACGAATATGTAGTGAGGACCAGCCAACAAGAGCGTACAGGTCACAGTGGTGGGTAGTGTATGGGGCTTTGGAGACAAAACGGATGGCACTGTGATAGACTACATCCAATTTGCTGAGTAGAGTGTTGGAGGCTATTTTGTAAATGACATCGCCGAAGTCAAGGATCGGTAGGATAGTCAGTTTTACGAGGGCATGTTTGGCAGCATGAGTAAAGGAGGCTTTGTTGTGAAATAGGAAGCCGATTCTGGATTTAACTTTGGATTGGAGATTCTTAATGTGAGTCTGGAAAGAGAGTTTACAGTCTAACCAGACACCTAGGTATTTGTAGTTGTCCATTTACTCTAGGTCAGAACCGTCGAGAATAGTGATTCTAGTCGGGTGGGCGGGTGCCAGCAGCGTTCGATTGAAGAGCATGCATTTAGTTTTACTAGTGTTTAAGAGCAGTTGGAGGCTACTGAAGGAGTGTTGTATGGCATTGAAGCTCGTTTGGATGTTTGTTAACACAGTGTCCAATGAAGGGCCAGATGTAGACAAAATGGTGTTATCTGCGTAGAGGTGGATCTGAGAGTCACCAGCAGCAAGAGCGACATCATTGATATACACGGAGAAAAGAGTTGGCCCAAGAATTGAACCCTGTGGCACCCCCATAGAGACTGCCATAGGTCCAGACAACAGGCCCTCCGATTTGACACATTGAACTCTATCTGAGAAGTAGTTGGTGAACCAGGCGAGGCAGTCATTTGAGAAACCAAGGCTATTTAGTCTGCCAATAAGAATGCGGTGGATGAAAGAGTCGAAAGCCTTGGCCAGGTCGATGAAGACGGCTGCACAGTACTGTCTATTATCGATCGCGGTTATAATATCGTTTAGGACCTTGAGCGTGGCTGAAGTGCACCCATGACCAGCTCGGAAACCGGATTGCATAGCGGAGAAGGTACGGTGGAATTCGAAATGGTCGGTGATCTGTTTGTTAACTTGGCTTTCAAATACTTTCGAAAGGCAGGGCAGGATGGATATAGGTCTGTAACAGTTTGGATCTAGAGTGTCACCCCCTTTGAAGAGGGGGATGACCGCGGCAGCTTTCCAATCTCTGGGGATCTCAGATGTTACGAAAGAGAGGTTGAACAGACTAGTAATAGGGGTTGCGACAATTTCAGCGGCTAGTTTTAGAAAGAAAGGGTCCAGATTGTCTAGCCCAGCTGATTTGTAGGGGTCCAGATTTGGCAGCTCTTTCAGAATGTCAGCTGTCTGAATTTGTGTGAAGGAGAAGCGGGGGGGGGCATGGGCAAGTTGCAGCGGAGGGTGCAGAGTTGGTCGCCGGGGTAGTGGTAGCCAGGTGGAAAGCATGGCCAGCCGTAGCAAAATGCTTGTTGAAATTCTCGATTATTGTAGATTTATCGGTGGTGATAGTGTTTCCTAGCCTCAGTGCAGTGGGCAGCTGGGAGGAAGTGCTCTTATTCTCCATGGACTTTACAGTGTCCCAAAACTTTTTGGAGTTAGTGCTTTGCTTTCCTGACTGCTTGTGTATATTGGTTCCTAACTTCCCTGAAAAGTTGCATATCGCGGGGGCTATTTGATGCTAATGCAGTACGCCACAGGATGTTTTTGTGCTGGTCAAGGGCAGTCAAGTCTGAGGAGAACCAGGGGCTATATCTGTTCTTCTTCTGTATTTTTTGAATGGGGCATGTTTATTTAAGATTGAGAGGAAATTGCTTTTAAAGAACAACCAGGCATCCTCTACTGACGGAATGAGATCTATATCCATCCAGGATACCTGGGCCAGTTCAATTAGGAAGGCCTGCTCGCTAAAGTGTTTTAGGGAGCGTTTGATAGTGATGAGGGGTGGTCGTTTGACCGCGGACCCGTTACGGACGCAGGCAATAAGGCAGTGATCGCTGAGATCCTGGTTGAAGACAGCGGAGGTGTATTTAGAGGGTAAGTTAGTCAGGATGATATCTATGAGGGTACCCATGTTTACGGATTTAGGGTTGTACCTGGTAGGTTCGTTGATAATTTGTGTGAGATTGAGAGCATCTCGTTTGGATTGTAGGATGGCCGGGGTGTTAAGCATATCCCAATTTAGGTCACCAAGCAGTACGAACTCTGAGGATAAATGGGGGGCAATCAATTCACATATGGTGCCAGGACAACAACCTCTCCCTCAACGTGACCAAGACAAAGGAGATGATTGTGGACTACAGGAAAAAAAAGAGGACTGAGCACGCCCCCATTCTCATCGACGGGGCTGTAGTGGAACAGGTTGAGAGCTTCAAGTTCCTTGGTGTCCACATCACCAACGAACTATCATGGTCCAAACACACCAAGACAGTCATGAAGAGGGCACGACAAAGCCTATTCCCCCTCAGGAGACTAAAAAGATTTGGCATGGGTCCTCAGATCCTCAAAAAATTCTACAGCTGCACCATCGAGAGCATCCTGACTGGTTGCATCACCGCCTGGTATGGCAACTACTTGGCCTCTGACCGCAAGGCACTACAGAGGGTAGTGCGTACGGCCCAGTACATCACTGGGGCAAAGCTCCCTGCCATCCAGGACCTCTATACCAGGCGGTGTCAGAGGAAGGCCCTCAAAATTGTCAAAGACTCCAGCCACCCTAGTCATAGACTGTTCTCTCTGCTACCGCACGGCAAGCGGTACCGGAGTGCCAAGTCTAGGTCCAAAAGACTTCTCAACAGCTTCTACCCCCAAGCCATAAGACTCCTGAACAGCTAATCATGGCTACCCGGACTATTTGCACTGCCCCCCCACCCCATCCTTTTTACGCTGCTGCTACTCTGTTAAGTATTTATGCATAGTCACTTTAACTCTACCCACATGTACATATTACCTCAACTACCTCAACTAGCCGGTGCCCCCGCACATTGACTCTGCAACGGTACCCCCCTGTATATATAGCCTCCCTACTGTCACTTTATTTTACTGTATAAATAGCCTCCCTACTGTCACTTTATTTTACTTCTGCTCTTTTTTTCTCAACACTTTTTTTGTTGTTGTTTTATTCTTACTTTTTCTGTTTAAAATAAATGCACTGTTGGTTAAGGGCTGTAAGTAAGCATTTCACTGTAATGTCTGCACCTGTTGTATTCGGCGCATGTGACCAATAAAATTTGATTTGATTTGATTTGATTTGTCCAGGGCACAGCTGGGGGCTGAGGGGGGTCTGTAGCAAGCGGCAACAGTGAAAGACTTATTTCTGGAAAGGTGGATTTTTAGAAGTAGAAGCTCAAACTGTTTGGGCACAGACCTGGATAGTATGATAGAGCTCTGCAGGCTATCTCTACAGTAGATTGCAACTCCACCCCCTTTGGCAGTTATATCTATACGGAAAATTTTATAGTTGGGGATGGAAATTTCAGAATTTTTGGTGGCCTTCCTAAGCCAGGATTCAGACACTGCTAGAACATCAGGGTTGGCGGAGTGTGCTAACGCTGTGAATAACTCAAACTTAGGAAGTAGACTTCTGATATTAACATGCAAGAAACCAAGGCTTTTGCGATTACAGAAGTCAACAAATGATAGCGCCTGGGGAGTAGGAGTGATACTGAGGGCTGCAGGGCCTGGGTTAGCCTCTACATCACCAGAGGAACAGAGGAGGACAAGAATAAGGATACGGCTAAAGGCTTTAAGAACTGGTATTCTAGTGCGTTGGGTACATAGAATAAAGGGGGCAGATTTCCGGGCGTTGTAGAAAAGATTCAGGGCATTATGTACAGACAAGGATATGGAACGATATGAGTAAAGTGGAGGTAAACCTAAGCGTTGGGTAACAATGAAAGAGATAGCATCACTGGAGGCACCGATTGAGTCGGTCTCCGCGTGTATGGGGGGTGGGACAAAGGAGCTATCTAAGGCAGGTTTAGCTGGGCTGGGGGATCTACAGTGAAATAGTACAATTAGAAATAACCAAAACAGCAATAAGCAAACCATATTGACATGGGAGAGAGGCATAAAGCAATCACAGGTGTAATTTGAGAGAGCTAAGACAACAGCTGGTAATGACGACACAGTTTGGGCTGAGGCTAAACATAAACAGGATGCGGTACCATAAAAAGGAACAGTCCAGCAGGCATCAGCTGTATAGCTGAGTTATCATAAGGTCCGGTGAACAGCAATAGGATAGTTCGGAGGTAGTTCGGGGGCTAGCGGGCCCGGGCTAGCAGATGGAATCTTCGTGGTCGACGTTGTAACGGGAAGCCTGTTGTAACCACATCAGACAATTTCGTCGGCAGACCAGTCGTGTAGGATCGGCGGGGCTCCGTGTCAACACTAGGTGGTCCCGTCCGGTTGACAGAGAGGTAGATAGCCGGGAGATGGGCCTAGCTCAGGATGATTAGCCAAACCACAACGTCCATTTTGTTGCAGCTAGCTGGTAGCGATGAATCTGGAGTTAAAGGTCCAGTGATTCAGTGATTCCGGCAGAAAAACTGATATGTTCTGGGTCGATAACGCGCTGTGCAGACAGTGCAGAGTGGCCGAATAATAGTCCAGGCTGGTGCAGGCCACGGACAATGGTGAAAAACCGCTAACGGTAGCTAATAGCAAGTAGCTAGTTAGCTGGCTACTCCCGTCCGGTAGACCGAGAGGTAGATAGCCGGGATATCGGCCTGGCTCTAGGCTAGCTCGAGGCTAACTGGTGCTTGCATCGGGGGCAGTGGTGATTAGCCAAACAGCAACATCCATTCGGTTGCGGCTAGCTAGTTGCGATCCGGTGATTAATGTCCAGTGATTAAATTATTCCGGCAGAAAAATCCAATGTTCTGGGTGAAATACCACTAACTGTGGCTAATAGTAAGTAGCTAGTTAGCTGGCTAGCTAGTTTCAACTGGAGATTCTAGATAAAAGGTAAGTCAATAATAGAATCCGTTCCACATTGAGTGAGGCGGGTTGCAGGAAAGTATATTTTGTAGAAGGATGAAAAGTCTGATAGGGAAATATGTACAAAAAAAATAAATGAAAAAGGGTATTTACAGGCTATTTACAGACACACGACAAAAATAGGACTGCACTACTACGCCATCTTGGATAAGAACACTGAGCGAATCACGGCGCAACTAGAGAACATTACCAATTCCTATGCTCCGTATTTCCCGCTGGCTGCACCACCACCACAGAGAGCACTGAGCTAAGCTGAAACAACTGCATTTCGGAGCTGCCTTAGTTTTTTACATTGTTTGCAAACTGATATGTGACACGTATTAATGCCAAAATAACATGTTTTAATGTTTTTGTTAAATGACTTCATATGCAAAACTGAAATGTACTTTGTGTAATGTCCGTGGAATTGGTAAACTATCCAAGCTTAAACAGGTTATTTACTAGGCTTAAACAACTTCATTAATCTATTGTGTTCCTACAGGAAGCTCACTTGTTGAATAATGAGCTATTTAAAGTACGCAGGAGATGGCAAAGGCAAATGATAGCATCCTGTTTCTCCTCTCACTCTAGTGGTGTAGTGCTTTTAATTCACATCTGTACTGTAAGTCGCTCTGGATAAGAGCGTCTGCTAAATGACTAAAATGTAAATGTAAATGTTCCATTTCAAGTGGATAATATTATTACTGATACAGCTGGTAGATACATTTTGATACAGGGAGCTCTTTTGAATGAGCGTATTAATCTGGTTAATGTTTATGGTCCTAATGATGATAATCCAAAATTATTTGAGAATTTATTGATATTGATAGCCTCCCTTCCTGGTAAAGTCCTAATGGCAAGGGATTTTAATTGCACACTTGATCCTCATCTAGATCACTCCTCTGGTTATGACACGTATAGCATTTCATTAAGGACTTAAATCTATGAGATCCTTGGAGGACTCCTGAGTAAAAGGGAGTATTCATGTCACTCGTCAACATTTAAATCATATTCTCGTATAGACTACTTTTTAGTTTCTTGTTAATTGCTTCCCAATGTAGCAGGAAGTGGATGTGATAGTATTGTTCTGAGTGACCATTCCCATGTGTCATTATTCTATAGGGATACAAAACTAGTCAAAGGATCCTCTAGATGGTGTTTGCATCCCAGATTGTTACAGGACCCAGACTTCTTACATTACTTGTTACAGGACCCAGTCTTCTTACATTACGTTGGAGTGCATATACAGTGGGGAAAAAAAGTATTTAGTCAGCCACCAATTGTGCATGTTCTCCCACTTAAAAAGGCCTGTAATTTTCATCATAGGTACACGTCAACTATGACAGACAAATTGAGGAAAAAATTCCAGAAAATCACATTGTAGGATTTTTAATGAATTTATTTGCAAATTATGGTGGAAAATAAGTATTTGGTCACCTACAAACAAGCAAGATTTCTGGCTCTCACAGACCTGTAACTTCTTCTTTAAGAGGCTCCTCTGTCCTCCACTCGTTACCTGTATTAATGGCACCTGTTTGAACTTGTTATCAGTATAAAAGACACCTGTCCACAACCTCAAACAGTCACACTCCAAACTCCACTATGGCCAAGACCAAAGAGCTGTCAAAGGACACCAGAAACAAAATTGTAGACCTGCACCAGGCTGGGAAGACTGAATCTGCAATAGGTAAGCAGCTTGGTTTGAAGAAATCAACTGTGGGAGCAATTATTAGGAAATGGAAGACATACAAGACCACTGATAATCTCCCTCGATCTGGGGCTCCACGCAAGATCTCACCCCGTGGAGTCAAAATGATCACAAGAACGGTGAGCAAAAATCCCAGAACCACACGGGGGGACCTAGTGAATGACCTGCAGAGAGCTGGGACCAAAGTAACAAAGCCTACCATCAGTAACACACTACGCCGCCAGGGACTCAAATCCTGCAGTGCCAGACGTGTCCCCCTGCTTAAGCCAGTACATGTCCAGGCCCATCTGAAGTTTGCTAGAGTGCATTTGGATGATCCAGAAGAGGATTGGGAGAATGTCATATGATCAGATGAAACCAAAATATAACTTTTTGGTAAAAACTCAACTTGTCGTGTTTGGAGGACAAAGAATGCTGAGTTGCATCCAAAGAACACCATACCTACTGTGAAGCATGGGGGTGGAAACATCGTGCTTTGGGGCTGTTTTTCTGCAAAGGGACCAGGACGACTGATCCGTGTAAAGGAAAGAATGAATGGGGCCATGTATCGTGAGATTTTGAGTGAAAACCTCCTTCCATCAGCAAGGGCATTGAAGATGAAACGTGGCTGGGTCTTTCAGCATGACAATGATCCCAAACACACCGCCCGGGCAACGAAGGAGTGGCTTCGTAAGAAGCATTTCAAGGTCCTGGAGTGGCCTAGCCAGTCTCCAGATCTCAACCCCATAGAAAATCTTTGGAGGGAGTTGAAAGTCTGTGTTGCCCAGCGACAGCCCCAAAACATCACTGCTCTAGAGGAGATCTGCATGGAGGAATGGACCAAAATACCAGCAACAGTGTGTGAAAACCTTGTGAAGACTTACAGAAAACGTTTGACCTGTGTCATTGCCAACAAAGGGTATATAACAAAGTATTGAGAAACTTTTGTTATTGACCAAATACTTATTTTCCACCATAATTTGCTAATAAATTCATTAAAAATCCTACAATGTGATTTTCTGGATTTCTTTTTCTCATTTTGTCTGTCATAGTTGACATGTACCTATGATGAAAATTACAGGCCTCTCTCATCTTTTTAAGTGGGAGAACTTGCACAATTGGTGGCTGACTAAATACTTTTTCCCCCACTGTAGATGTTTATTTTACATTGAACACTGACCAAACATCAGCGAGTACCAGATGGGAGGCTTGCAAAGCATATATTAGGGAGCAGATTATACGTTTGACCAGTTTCAAATCAAATCAATTAAATCTGAAAATGAGAGAGATGGACAGCAAAATCAGAGAATTGGAGAGGGAAGCTTTTTTGGATAACTCAGTAGAAGTAAATCAGGAATTATTTGCTCTTAAAGCCCACTATGAAGAACTTTCCACCTCAAAGGCTGTAAACAGCTTAACGAGGCTGAAAGAGTCCTATGACCAAGGTGAAAAACCTGGTAAATTGCTGGCCTGGCTTATTAAGTTAAATGCAGACATAGCCATTAATGCAATTCATAATTTGCAAGGACAATTATCAATGGATCCTTTAGCAATAAACCAAACATTTGCTTCCTACTACAGCACACTTTACAACTCTGAATCTCCTGAGAACTGAATTAATCATTTTTGAATGGTCTTGATTTTCCCTCTATTTCAGAAGACACAAAATTGGATCTGGAAATTGAATTGGATGGTATTGAAATATCTAATGCTATTTCCAATATGAAGGGAGGTAAAGAGACAGGTCCAGATGGGCTCCCAATAGATATAAGATATTTAAGGACAAACTTATAGGTCCACTTTTGGATATGTATGCTGAATCCTTTCAGCAAGGTTGTTTCCTCTCCTCTCAAAGGAGTGCTTTAATTATTCTGAAGCCTGATTAATCCAACAAAATGTGAAAGTTACAGACCAATTTATTTTCTGAACTCAGACTCAAGAATTATTGCTTAAGCCTTAGCCAGGAGATTGTATAGAGTGCTCCCATATCTAATACACAAAGACCAAAATGGCTTCCTGAGAGTACTAAACATAGGGCACATTTGTGAAGGGTCCCCTGATACAACCATACTTTCACTTGATGCAAAGAATGCATTTGATAGAGTTAAGTGGTCTTATTTATTTGACGTGTTTAAGAGATTTAGGTTTGGGAACTACTTCTGTAAATGGATTAAGATATTATATATCGACCCCACTGCAGAGGTTGACACTAACAACTTGATTTCACAACTTTTTTTTGAAGATTTTTTGTGGCACGCGACAAGGATGTCCGGCCCGTTTAAGACTCTTTCTTTTAGTTATAGAACCCTATGCCATTGCAGTAAGGGCCCACCCGTCAATTAGTGGAATTAAAACAGATTTTGAACATCGAGTGGCCCTGTATGCCAATGATACCCTCTTATTCCTAACAGATGTAAAGAATTCTCTCTTCCCTCTCCAATTTAATTAACACCTTGTCCTTTTTCTGGGTTTAAAGTTAATACAACCAAATCTTCCATCCCTTTCCTCAACAAGCAATAGAGACTGAATCCAGTTGTACAACATCCATTTGTGAATACAGAACAAGGTTACACATATCTTGGTATTCAAATCACACCAGAAATTAGCTCCTTGAGTTCAACAAATGATGAACCTATGGTAAAGAGTGTAACAGAATCCATCAACAGATGGACATAAATGACTATATCTATTAATGGTAGAATAAATATCATTAAGATGAATATTCTGCCCAAATTTCTTTATCTATTTCAATCAATTCATCTGGCTCCACCACCTTTATTTTTCCAGAAGTTCAGAAAGATACTCTAAAATTGGATCTGGAGCAACAGAAAACCAAGGCTTAGACTTTCTCTTCTTTATTGTCCCTTTGACAGAGGGGGGTTGCAACTTCCAAACCTACAGTGGTATTACTGGGCTGCAAAACTGAGGGCTTCAATGTTTTTGTTCTCCAAGAAACCATACTTACCCTGGCTGCAGACTGAAATGTTGTCCACAAAAGGCTTAACTTTGGATGGATGCTCTGCTCCGTTTAAGAAACTAAAGTAGAATACTACTAATCCCTTTGTTAAAAACACCCTAACTATATGACACGAAGTACAGCAATATCTGGGCGAATCCCCTGTATTATCCAGTTTTACACCAATTTGGGGCACCTGGTAAAAATGACTTGGGGTTTAACCTCTACGGGATCGGTGTCCCGCATACAGGACGGTTGAGCTAACGTGCGCTAATGTGATTAGCATTACTGTTGTAGGTAACAGCAAACATTCCAGGACATAGATATGTCTTATATGGGCAGAAAGCTTAAATTCTTGTTAATCTAACTGCACTGTCCAATTTACAGTAGCTATTACAGTGAAAAAAGACCATGCTATTGTTAGAGGAGAGTGCACAACAACAAAAAACGTATCACGGCAACTGGTTTGATACATTCACCTCTGAAGGTAAATAATGTACTTACATTCAGTAATCTTGCTCTGATTTGTCATCCTAAGGGTCCCAGAGATCAAATGTGGCATCGTTTTGTTTGATAAAATCCATTTTTATATTCAAATATAGGAACTGGGTTTTACAGTTTGAACCCCTGCTGTCTCTGGCTCCACACCCACCCCGCCCGGCCATCTAGATGTGTGAAAGTTAGTGTATAAGCTAATGATCCATCATGTATGACATTCCTGGGAGTGTGTAAACTTACATTTATAGTTATGTACTTGAAAATGTAACAATTGACCATTTCAGCACATTTGGGCAGACTTGATACAAAATAGTCCAGTATTGCAATACTTCACTGGATCAATCTGAAACTTTGCACACACACTGCTGCTATGTAGTGGCCAAAATCAAAATTGCGCCTAAACTGCTCCATTTTGCTCCTCCCTTCCTATAGGCAGGAACTCAAACAGGAAGTTCCCATGCTAAGGACTATTCAACGCTGGTCTGACCAATCGGAATCCACGCTTCAATATTGTTTTGTTCACGCGGACTGGGATATGTTCCGGGTAACTTGCGAAAATAATTTAGACGAATACACTGAAACGGTGACTGAGTTTATCAGGAATTGTATAGGTGATGTTGTGCCCACTGTGACTATTAAAACCTACCATAACCAGAAACCGTGGACAGATGGCAGCATTCGCACAAAACTGAAAGCGCGAACCACCGTATTTAACCATGGCAAGGTGACTGGGAACATGGCAGAATACAAACAGTGTAGCTACTCACTCCGCAAGGCAATTAAACAGGCAAAACATCAGTATAGAGACATAGTGGAGTCACAATTAAATGGCTCAGAAACGAGACGTATGTGGCAGGGTCTACAGACTACAAAAGGAAAACCAGCTACGTCGCCGACACCGACGTCTCGCTTCAAGACAAGCTAAACACCTTCTTCGCCCGCTCAGGAGGCTGAAGAGATTTGGCTTGGCACCTAAAACCCTCACAAACTTTTACAGATGCACAATTGAGAAAATCCTGTCAGGCTGTATCACCGCCTGGTACGGCAACTGCACCGCCCGCAACCGCAGGGCTCTCTAGAGGGTGGTGCAGTCTGCCGAACGCATTAACGGGGGCAAACTTCCCACCCTCCAGGACACCTACAGCACCCGATGTCACAGGAAGGCCAAGAAGATCATCAAGGACATTGACCACCCGAGCCACTGCCTGTTCACCCCACTATCATCCAGAAGGCGAGGTCAGTACAGGTGCATCAAAGCTGGGACCGAGAGAATGAAAAACAGCTTCTATCTCAAGGCCATCAGACTGTTAAATAGCCATTACTAGCACATTAGAGGCTGCTGTTGCCTTTTGAAATCACTGGGCACTTTAAGAAATGGAACACTAGTCACTTTAATAATGTTTACATATCTTGCACTACTCATCTCATATGTATATACTGTATTCTATGATATTCTACTGTATCTTAGTCCATGCCGCACTGTCATTGCTTGTCCATATGTATATATACTTAAATTCCATTCCTTACTTAGATTTGTGTGTATTGGGTATATGTTGTAAAATTGTTAGATATTACTTGTTAGATATTACTGCACTGTCGGAGCTAGAAGCACAAGCATTTTGCTACATCCGCAATAACATCTGCTAAACACGTGTATGTGACAAATTTGATTTGATTTGATTTGAGAATATGCATATCCTTGCTTCAGGTCCTGAGCTACAGGCAGTTAGATTTGGGTATATCATTTTAGGTGAAAATTGAAAAAAAGGGTCCGATCCTTAAGAGGTTAAAGAATGGGCAAGAAAAGGTATTGTTAGACTAATGGACTTATAATGCATTCGGAAAGAATTCAGACCCCTTCACTTATTCCACATTTTGTTACGTTACAGCCTTATTCTAAAATGGATTAAATTAAAACATCTCTTTACATAGGAGAGAAAATAAAATGATTGACCTCTGTCTATTACAAGCTAAACGTTCAATTGTCTTCGACTGCAAGTATGTCAGTTCCCCCTCACTTGGTCATTGGTTAAAATAATTAACATCAAACCTTGCTCTTGAAAAATTTACTTATTTAGTGAAAAAGTTATGATATTTGGGATCTGCTTTTTAAATTTATGCAAACCGGTGATATTGTAGAAGCATTGGAACTGTAAATCTGTATATTAAAAAAAATATGTATGTGAATATTGGCTATAGTTGAAGCTTAATCTGCATTATTTTTATTTATTTTTATTATTGGAAATGTGAGGACTTTTTTTCTGTTAATGTTCGGTTGTTGTTATGTTTTTGTCTTTGGGTTGGGGTGAAAATACAAGAAAACGAAATATGTGTAAAAAAAAGAAAATTTCAAGGAAGAGTTAGAACCTTAACTAGTTGCATTTCCAAGTAATGACACAATCTGCATTAGTTTTATGACAAAGCTTGGTAGCTTAATGAAATGCAATTATACTCATGTCAATATTTTTTTTATTTGGGTGATATAGAATTTACTCCTTGCATAAAAACAAAACAATTGTCGTTGGCCTTAATTACTGTTGCACAATACTGTAAAAAATGTATCTTGTAAACATCATGATCATAGATTGAACCATACATTAATATCCAAAACAAAACATCCCAATCTCTAAATGTGTGTAGCTATGATGTAGTATTTTACTTGTACAGAAATGAAAACAAAACAATTGCATTGAACTACACTGAATTTTGCAGTTACAAAATATAGCCTTTTTTGTGAAGCTACATGATCCATGTACTAAAGATAACAAAAACAACAACCCTAACCTCTAAACTGTTGCTAGCTGTGCTGTGTAACAGGGCTGTAACTAGGCTGTAGCTGTAGAAATGTGCTGTCGCCTGTGTTGCTCAGGTCTTGACAGTGAGCTGGGCCTGTCCATACACCTGCCTGAAGCCCCGTTTTATATCTGCCACATGTCCAGATATTTCTCACATTCTGATGGTGCCCACATTTTCACGTGTCGACACATAATTATGAACAGTTTTCCTAGTCCCTCCCTGTATGCAAATTATTTGACACATATTCTTTCAAAATAATATGTATTTATTTTGAGACACATTGATGCCCTAAGTCAATGGCGCCACCTGTCAATGAATTTAGAGGGCTGACGATTATTTAAATGGTTACACTGTCCAGATCCATCTACACTTGTAAGATATCGTGACACAATGCGTCCCTGACTACCTCCGGAAGTGGGCAGGATGATCTGATCAAAATCAGATCACAATGGGTCTTTTAATCATTTACACATGTGGGCACAATCAGAATGTGAATATGACGCACATACACACCAGATGGCCTGGTGAAATCTGATCCTCATTCTAATCTTTTTACGACATCTAGTGGCCTGTTTGGGTATTGAACTTACTACTGCTTATAGAGCCAAGGACCAGAGATATGGGGATTCAGAAAGACAGGCGCACTGACAAACAGAACACAGAGCCAGATGGAACACTGAACCAAATAAGTAGAACACAGAGACAAAAAAAATTGTAGTTTGGCCACACAATACTCCTAAAGATACAGCAAAACTAAGCAAAAAGTGTAAGAGGTTTTTTGGAGACACTTATTACAACTTATTGCAAGTGTTGCTGACAATCCCCTTCTATTAAGAGATGTTAATGGGAGTTGACGAACAGCGAGCATCCACAGTTTTGTCTTTCGTTTTTAAGTATGCATTTTGGAAAAAGATACCATAAATACAACTATTGAAACCGTCTACAATTTCCATCCTCTCGCTCCATCATGACATCCAGGGGTTCAAGCTCCAACCTCAGCTTTTTCCTGATCAGCTTGTTTGATTTGTTTTATTTTGGTGTCATACACCAATTAGTGTCCAGTCCATATGGGCTTATAAGATACTTTATTCAAGCATGTGTGCACAAAACTACATAGTATTTTACAGTGCCTTGGAAAAGTATTCACCCCCTTGGCTTTTTTCCTATTTTGTTGCATTACAACCTGTAAATTTCATGTAATGGACATACACAAAATAGTCAAAATTGGTGAAGTGAAATGAAAAAAATAACTTGTTTCAAAAACGTCTAAAAATAAATTACGGAAAAGTGGTACGTGCATATGTATTCACCCCCTTTGCTATGAAGCTCCTAAATAAGATCTGGTGCAACAAATTACAATTTAGTTAAATAAAGTCCACCTGTGGGCAATCTAAGTGTCACATGATCTGTCACATGATCTCAGTATATATACACCTGTTCTCAAAGGCCCCAGAGTCTGCAACACCACTAAGCAAGGGGCACCACCAAGCAAGCGGCACCATGAAGACCAAGGAGCTCTCCAAACAGGTCAGGGACAAAGTTGTGGAGAAGTACAGATCAGGGTTGGGTTTTTAAAAAACATCTGAAACTTTTGACATCCCACGGAGCACCATTAAATCCATTATTATAAAATGGAAAGAATATGGCACAACAACAAACCTGCCAAAAGAGGACCGCTCACCAAAACTCACGGACCAGGCAAGGAGGGGATTAATCAGAGGTAACAAAGAGACCAAAGATAACCCTGAAGGAGTTGCAAAACTCCACAGCGAAGATTGGAGTATCTGTCCATAGGACCACTTTAAGACGTACACTCCACAGAGATGGGCTTTACGGAAGAGTGGCCAGAAAAAAGCCACTGCTTAAAGAAAAAAGTAAGCAAACACATTTGGTGTTTACCAAAAGGCATGTGGGAGACTCCACAAACATATGGAAGAAGGTACTCTGGTCAGATCAGACTAAAATTGAGCTTTTTGGCCATCAAGGAAAACGCTATGTCTGGCGCAAACCCAACACCTCTCATCACCCCGAGAACACCATCCCCACAGTGAAGCATGTTGGTGGCAGCATCATGCTGTGGGGATGTTTTTCATCAGCAGGGACTGGGAAACTGGTCAGAATTGAAGGAATGATGGATGGCGCTAAATACAGGGAAATTCTTGAGGGAAACCTGTTTCAGTCTTCCAGAGATTTGAGACTGGGACGGAGGTTCACCTTCCAGCAGGACAATGACCCTAAGCATACTGCTAAAGAAACACTTGAGTGGTTTAAGGGGAAACGTTTAAATGTCTTGGAATGGCCTTGTCAAAGCCCAGACCTCAATCCAATTGAGAATTTGTGGTATGACTTAAAGATTGCTATACACCAGCGGAACCCATCCAATCCAACTTGAAGGAGCTGGAGCAGTTTTGCCTTGAAGAATGGGCAAAAATTACAGTGGCTAGATGTGCCAAGCTTATAGAGACAAACCCAAAGAGACTTGCAGCTGTAATTGCTGCAAAAGGTACAATGTATTGACTTTGGGGGGGGGGGGGGGGGGGGGTTATGCACGCTCAAGTTGTTTTTTTGTCTTATTTCTTGTTTCACCCAAAAATATTTTGCATCTTCAAATTGGTAGGCATGTTGTGTAAATCAAATGATACAAACCCCCCCAAAATCAAATTTAATTCCAGGTTGTAAGGCAACAAAATAGGAAAAATGCCAAGGGGGGTGAATACTTTTGCAAGCCACTGTATGCATAATCAATGGCTTGTGACATTGCAACAAACAGATTATTTGCAGATAGGACAGAGTCAAAGGAGACTTCAACTGAGTACAATGCCATGGAAATAGATCAGGCTAGACATAATTCAAACAAACAGATCATTTATTACAATGTTACAATGTGTAATAAGCACCAGTCGTTAAAGGCTGTACCTACAAATTGCTGCCTGTTGTACAGGAATCTTGCAGAGAGTAGCTACAGGTAAAGGGGATACCTAGTCAGTTGCACAACTGAATGCATTCATCCGAAATGTGTCTTCCACATTTAACCCAACCCTTCTGAATCAGAGAGGTGTGGGGGGGCTGCCTTAAATCAACGTCCACGGCGCAGTTGTTGTTGGGGGTTAATCGCCTTGCTCAAGGGCAGAACGTCAGATTTGTCCACCTTGCCGGCTCGGGGATTTGAACCAGCAACCTTGCCGTTACTGCCCCAACGCTACCTGCCAGTATGTTGCAGCTGGGTTAAATACAATCTAGTTAGAAGGATATCACACACACACTTTATAAAAATGATAAGGTAGGGCACATCAAACGGTACAGAAGCCACACAATGGTTCCAGGTGAATAGCACAGCAAACTGAGCACAGTGAGATACCACACAAGGCTGCAATAGTTAGTTACACTAAGCAAAGCTATAAATAAAATGTGCTATACAAATGTTCCCCTTGAATATACATATTAAAATACAAACAATTCAATAGGTTGTGCTTTAGCTTGTTGGGCACTCAGCTGCCACACTAAGATACAAATAATTACTCTTTCATACTTGAATATAGCTTACCAAAGGTCATCGTCATCATCAACAATACTACTACTACAACAACAACAACAACAACAACGCACCAATACTGCAACCGCTGTGGCAACTTGGCATCCAGCCAATACCGCTTCCTGATCTGACATTATGTGGTCCTCTTTTAGAGGGGCACAGGTGTGCTCAATCATCTCGTTACCTGGAGCAGGCAGACAAATATATTCAATCACAGAACACATTCAACACAAATGAAAACACACACAAAAAAACTACCAGTAACAGGGAATCTTGACCATGTTACAACATTATATAATATTTATAGCCTGTGTTCATCATGTAGCCAGAACACTTCAGGTAATTGTCCCCCATGGATTGTGAATGTTGTATCTGTACAATCTATTCAGCTGAAGATGTTCCCTTCCCTCTGCCTTCGTTCACTCCCCTTTATGGATCTGAGACAACTGGGTAGGTGTCAGCAATAGCTCCATCTAGTTTATATATAATAATACAAACAATAGATATGTCTAGTTTATATATAATTATAATTATAATAATATAAACAATAGCTCCATCTAGTTTGTATATAATAATAATACAGTGGGGGAAAAAAGTATTTAGTCAGCCACCAATTGTGCAAGTTCTCCCACTTAAAAAGATGAGAGAGGCCTGTAATTTTCATCATAGGTACACGTCAACTATGACAGACAAAATGAGAAAAAAATTTCCAGAAAATCACATTGTATGATTTTTTATGAATTTATTTGCAAATTATGGTGGAAAATAAGTATTTGGTCAATAACAAAAGTTTCTCAATACTTTGTTATATACCGTTTGTTGGCAATGACACAGGTCAAACGTTTTCTGTAAGTCTTCACAAGGTTTTCACACACTGTTGCTGGTATTTTGGCCCATTCCTCCATGCAGATCTCTTCTAGAGCAGTGATGTTTTGGGGCTGTCGCTGGGCAACAAGGACTTTCAACTCCCTCCAAAGATTTTCTATGGGGTTGAGATCTGGAGACTGGCTAGGCCACTCCAGGACCTTGAAATGCTTCTTACGAAGCCACTCCTTCGTTGCCCAAGCGGTGTGTTTGGGATCATTGTCATGCTGAAAGACCCAGCCACGTTTAATCTTCAATGCCCTTGCTGATGGAAGGAGGTTTTCACTCAAAATCTCACGATACATGGCCCCATTCATTCTTTCCTTTATACGGATCAGTTGTCCTGGTCCCTTTGCAGAAGAACAGACCCAAAGCATGATGTTTCCACCCCCATGCTTCACAGTAGGTATGGTGTTCTTTGGATGCAACTCAGCATTCTTTGTCCTCCAAACACGACGAGTTGAGTTTTTACCAAAAAGTTCTATTTAGGTTTCATCTGACCATATGACATTCTCCCAATCCTCTTCTGGATCATCCAAATGCACTCTAGCAAACTTCAGACGGGCCTGGACATGTACTGGCTTAAGCAGGGGGACACGTCTGGCACTGCAGGATTTGAGTCCCTGGCGGCGTAGTGTGTTACTGATGGTAGGCTTTGTTACTTTGGTCCCAGCTCTCTGCAGGTCATTCACTAGGTCCCCCCGTGTGGTTCTGGGATTTTTGCTCACCGTTCTTGTGATCATTTTGATCCCACGGGGTGAGATCTTGCGTGGAGCCCCAGATCGAGGGAGATTATCAGTGGTCTTGTATGTCTTCCATTTCCTAATAATTGCTCCCACAGTTGATTTCTTCAAACCAAGCTGCTTACCTATTGCAGATTCAGTCTTCCCAGCCTGGTGCAGGTCTACAAATCTGTTTCTGGTGTCCTTTGACAGCTCTTTGGTCTTGGCCATAGTGGAGTTTGGAGTGTGACTGTTTGAGGTTGTGGACAGGTGTCTTTTATACTGATAACAAGTTCAAACAGGTGCCATTAATACAGGCAACGAGTGGAGGACAGAGGAGCCTCTTAAAGAAGAAGTTACAGGTCTGTGAGAGCCAGAAATCTTGCTTGTTTGTAGGTGACCAAATACTTATTTTCCACCATAATTTGCAAATAAATTCATAAAAAATCCTACAATGTGATTTTCTGGAGAAAAAATTTCTCAATTTGTCTGTCATAGTTGACGTGTACCTATGATGAAAATTACAGGCCTCTCTCATCTTTTTAAGTGGGAGAACTTGCACAATTGGTGGCTGACTAAATACTTTTTTCCCCACTGTATAAACAATAGCTTCATCTGCAAGTGTAGATCATTGTTTTACAAATAGAAGTGCACAGATCTGAAATATCGCCAAACCATCGTGTATTCTTTTATTTGGGTGATATAAACATTTTTGTGCTAGAAGTCAAAAGTTAAAACAAAACAATGGCACTTAACTTGTCCTTAACTTCATTAAATGTTGCATCCTGTAGTTATATTTTGTGAAACAACATGATCATAAAAATTTTAACAACAAAGCAACCCAATCTCTAAACTGTTGGTAGCTGGGCTATAGTTGCTACATGTATGATGTAGTTGTCTTTTACTTGTAGGCTATAGAAGTCATGTGAAAACAAAACAATTACATTGAAATACACTAAATGTTGCATAGTTACAAAATATTGCCTCTTTTGTGAAGCTACATGATCCATGTACTAAAGCTAACAAAAGCAACAATTCAACCCAAGGGCTCTATTCAATCTATAAAGCTGAAGCGTTACAGATTCCGCAATAGAAATATAAAGGTAATTTCCAATTGAGCCGACATATGCAGCGTTTACCATGAATGCTGTCTCCGCTAAAGCAGGTACATTGCCGCTGTAAAGCTGAACTTCCGCTATGCGGATTGAATAGAGGCCCTAATCTCTAAACTGTTGCTAGCTGGGCGGTAACAAGGCTGTAACAGGGCTGTAGCTGTGTTGTCTCCTGTGTTGCTCAGGGTTTGACGGTGAGCTGGGCCTGTCCGTACACCTGTCTGAGGGCAGCACAGTCCAGACTGGCCATCAGCTTAGTGGGCCCCTCCCTACGGGGGGTGAAACCCTCCGTCCACGTCAGGGACGAGCCTGCTGTGATCAGACTGGAATAGAAACATACAGACAGTACATGAGTGCACACACACACACACACACACACACACACACCTGTAATTTTTATACTTGGGTGGCATGACTCCTGGCCCCTCCACACGAACATACACATCCTCCAGGTTAAACTTGAATGGGTTGGTGAACTCCACGGTGACCATCATCTCCTCACTCACCTTGGCCAGACCAGACACCTACAGGGAGGCAGATGACAGTTTAGAACAGTCCTGACCCTAGCTGTGAAGACCCAGCTAGGATCGGGAAATGCAGCATATTTGGAAAATCCAGTGTACTTTATATACAGTACAAATTGATTCATTTTGTGCTTTCCACGATGTGCACAAAGTTACCACCAGGTGACAAGACCAGGAAAAAGTCCATCAAACTAGGTCAGATCACATGGTCAGTTCACATGGTCGAAAAAAATTCTCAGCCTCAGATGAGTGTCAGCAAAAATGTCCCCCCCCCCCCCCTCGTGGATTAATATGTGTTTTTTTTTATTGAATGTAATTTAATTTAATCCAATATAATTTAATGGTTGAATATTGGTTGGATGGAGAGTTTGGGGTATGTAGCATTATATGACCTAACTCTACAGAGAGTTGAGGTATGTAGCATTATATCACCTAACTCTACAGAGAGTTTGAGGTATGTAGCATTATATCACCTAACTCTACAGAGAGTTTGAGGTATGTAGCATTATATGACATACCTCTACAGAGAGTTTGGGGGTGTGTAGGGTGACAACCCTCATGGTGGCGATGATCTGGCCAGTCTCTTTGACCTTCCCGGTGGCGATGAAGTGGAGGTTGGCCTGCTCCACCAGCTTTGTCATTTATTCCTGGGAACGCACCTCCATCACCTGCTTCTCAGCTGGGAAAACACACAGGGATGACTTAGGATATGCTTTGTCTCGTTGAGTTTTATTTTCATTTTCATGTATTTTCTGTGGCTCCAGCTTTAGAAATATGGTAGAGCAACTAGCTTGCTGCTAGTAGAGAGAATGTTGATCTTACATGCACCCCCTTACACAAACGGACGGACACACACACACACACACACCCTCCTCAGCCCCTCCTCCTCCCTCAACCCGCCTACCTTTCTTGGGATCCAGAATCACTCTAGGGGTCTTGAAGAGGAACTCAGAGCTGGTGACTTCAGTGTAATACACCACGTTGCCACTGATGTACACGTCCACAGTACGCACCTGGTCACTCGTGTTGTTGAACTCCAGCTTCAGCTCAAAGTCGTCCCACACCCTCACCTCGATCAGGGGCATGTCCAGCTCCACGTCAGCCTCCGGAGGGGTGGCCTTCTCACGGTGACAGCCGTACTCCTCTGCCTTCTCCAGCACCGTGCGCTCCTCAGGACTACCTGTTGATGTGGGACACCACAGACGAGAGGGAGAGATTATTAGGTCTCTCTCAGAAGTAAAATCTGAGTTTCTAGAGTGTTGGTACCCCATTTATAAAGAGACAAAACCCCTTCTTTTTACATTTTGTTACCTTCTTTAGGGGGTAAGATTCACGTGATGGAAAGTCAGATATGGTGGGGAGTTACTACTTTTTATGACACAGAGGAGTGAGCAGGAACTGACACAGACTGACACTTTTTGGGCCGGTTTTCCAGACACAGATGAAACCTAGTTCTGGACTTTAAAACACTTCCAATGGATATTCTCGATATAGCATCCCTTTTATTCCAGGACTATAGGCTCAATCCATGTCTGGGAAACCGGCCCTTTAAGTGTTTGCTCTGTGATTCTCCCTCCATCCCTCTTCTCCTACCCTCAGGGAACTTGTACTGATCAGTGATGTCACGGCGAGCGTCCTGGCCGGGCACTTTGGTCACCACCATCCTGCCAACATGGCTGCTGTTGACCTTGACAGGCTCCAGGGTTCCGTCTCTGGGGTTCCGTGAGTAGAACACCACATCACTGTTCACCTACAGCACAGGAAGAATGGGACACGTTCATCATGTAAAACACCAGTAATTAGTCAATTAGTCATATATTTGGTCATATATTTAGTCATATATTTGGTCATATATGTAATAATGTAATATATGGTCATATACAATGCATTCGGAAAGTATTCAGACCCCTTCAATTTTTCCACATTTTGTTATGTCTCAGCCATATTTTTTCCCCCTCAATCTACACACAATACCCCATAATGACAAAGCGCAGACTGGTTTTTAGAATCTTTTGCAAATATATTAAAAATAAAAAACACTTTATTTACATCTCCTTTGCTATGAGACTCGAAATTGAGCTCAGGTGCATCCTGTTTCCATTGATCATCCTTGAGATGTTTCTACAACTTGATTGGAGTCCACCTGTGGTAAATTCAATTGATCGGACATGATTTGGAAAGGCACACACCTGTCTATATAAGGTCCCACAGTTGACAGTGCATGTTAGAGCAAAAACCAAGCCATGAGATTGAAGGAATTGTCCGTAGAGCGCCGAGACAGGATTGTGTCGAGGCACAGATCTGGGGAAGAGTACCAAAAAATGTCTGCAGCATCGAAGGTCCCCAAGAACACAGTGGCCTCCATCATTCTTAAATGGAAGAAGTTTGGAACCACCAAGAGTCTTCCTAGAGCTGGCCACCCGGCCAAACTGAGCAATCGGGGGAGAAGGGCCTTGGTCAGGGAGGTGACCAAGAACCCGATAGTCACTCTGACAGAGCTCTAGACTTCCTCTGTGGAGATGGGAGAACCTTCCAGAAGGACAACCATCTCTGCAGCACTCCACCAATCAGACCTAGAGTGGCCGGACGGAAGCCACTCCTCAGTAAAAGGCACATGACAGGCCGCTTGGAGTTTGCCAAAAGGCACCTAAAGACTCTCAGACCATGAGAAACAAGATTCTCTGGTCTGATGAAACCAAGATTGAACTCTTTGGCCTGAATGCCAAGCGTCACTTCAGGAGGAACCTGGCACCATCCCTACAGTGAAGCATGGTGGTGGCAGCATTATGCTGTGGTGATGTTTTTCAGCGGCAGGGACTGGGAGACTAGTCAGGATTGAGGCAAAGATGAACGGAGTAAAGTACTCCAGAGCTCCAGAGTGCTCAGGACCTCAGACTGGGGTGAAAGTTCACCTTCCAACAGGACAACGACCCTAAGTACACAGCCAAGACAACGCAGAAGTGGCTTCGGAAAAGTCTCTGAATGTCCTTGAGTGGCCCAGCTAGAGCCCGGACTTGAACCCGATCGAACATCTCTGGAGAGACCTGAAAATAGCTGTGCAGCGACGCTCACCATCCAACCTGACAGCGCTTGAGAGGATCTGCAGAGAGAAATTGGAGAAACTCCCCAAATACAGCTGTGCCAAGCTTGTAGCATCATACCCAAGATGACTCGAGGCTGTAATCTCTGCCAAAGGTGCTTCAACAAAGTACTGAGTAAAGGGTCTGAATACTTATGTAAATGTGACATTTCAGTTTTTTATGTTTTATAATTTGCAAAAAATATATATATATAGAAATCAGATTTTGCTTTGTCATTATGTGGTATTGTTTTTAGATTGATGAAAAAAATAATATTTAATCCATTTTAGAATAAGGCTGTAACGTAACAAAATGTGGAAAAGTCAAGGGGTCTGAATACTTTCCGAAGGCACTGTATATAACCATATATATTACCATATGTATTACCATATATTTAACCATATATATTACCAAAATGTGTATAGGTACTGTATATTCACTGTTAGACTGAGAGTTCACTGATTCAAACTGATGCAAACTAGAAATTAGCTTTCTTGGTAAGTGGCCAGTAGGGGTTGAAACATTTAGTATACTGTCCTGTGCAGTTAGTGTACTGCTCCACTAGGGTGGCTCATCGTTATAGTCTTTACCTCAGCAAACACAAATGGTGCGTCGAACGGGAAGCAGATCTGTCCGTGTTTGATGGCCTGGACGGATGCTGGGCCACACCTGTACATCCCTATAGAAAGACACATTAGGTATTTTATTACAAATAAGTAGTAGTACAGCTAGTACAGTATAACATAGCTATTACCTCTTAAATTATCGAACAAAGTGTAGCAATTTTAGAACATGGTGATATAAAAATTCTAACACGGTCAGTACAAGTGTACTCGTGCATGTGTGTGTGCGCACGTGGGTGTACTTGGGAACACCTTACCATCGCTGGTCTCCTGGGGTGTAGCATCCACAGCCTGCCAGCCCCCAAACCCTTGAGGAAGGTCTGGCCTGCTCATGTAGCACTCGTTCCAGCAATGGTAGTTCCTATGGTAACACAACCATCCCATCACTTCACTGTAACATCCAATGATTTTAAATGCAGTGTATGCACTCTCGTCGATGAATTGTGTTTTTAAATGGTCAATTCAAATCAGAAGGTGATTTCAAGCATTGTCTGTCACTGAATCAGTTCTATCAAATTAAGTAGTGCTGAGCGATTAACCCCCCCAACGTGCCGTTTCTCTAGAGAGAAATCTAATCATTCACGAGAATAATAAAATCGAACTATGTGGGATGCGGTGCTGAAGGGAGTTGTAGTATTCATTAAGCAAATATTCAACCTAGTTCAGCGCAGAAACATCGTCTGTCACTCTGAATCAGTTCTACCAGATGGAGTCCTTGGTGCGGTGCTTGTCAATTCTCCTATTCTCCTCCAAGATAACATCAGTCTTCAGGTTGCCATCGTTGTCGTGGGCAGAGTAGAAGTTGGTGACAACCTTGATGGGGATGCCCAGACAGCGCAGGACTGGGGAGGGGGAAGGGAAGGAAAATGATTTAATCAGCAAATACAAAAAAATATAAGGAATTCTGCACATCAAAGAGGGGAATAAGTAGATAAAATTATGTTTGTGACAATAAACTAAACAGCAACAGCTTGGCAATTCAAACCGTAGACTACTACTGCACCCCACCCACCCGTATTCTAACACAATATAGAACACTCTTCATTCTCTATTACTGGGTGGTATAGCCATTCATATTAAGGCAATGTCTCCCAATCCTGGTCCTGGAGACCCAAAGGGGTGCACATTTTTGTTTTTGCTCTAGTACTAATACACCTGATTCAACTAATCATCTCATCATCAAGCCTTTGTTTAGAATCAGGTGTCTTAGTGCTAGTTGCAAAAACAAAAATGTGCACACCTTTGGGTCCACATGTCCAGGATTGGGAGACATTACCTTAGTATGAATGGCTTGGAAAACACTGGATTGGAAAACATTGTACTAAGGGATGAATGGTAGTGTTGCGGGTCTCACAGGTGTTGAGGACGGCAGCATAGACCCAGCACTGGGCGTAGCAGACGGGCATCTTGCTGCTGTAGTAGTTGAGGAGGATCTCAGTACTTCCTGTCCATGAAGTGGGTGCCACTCCGTAGGTGTAATCACCGCTCCAGTTCCCCACCAGCACCCCGTTGTCTTCATGAGAGTTCAGCTGGGAGAAAGAGAGGTGAATATGCTGTAGTTTGCGTCCTAAATGGCACCCAATTCCCTTTATAGTGCACTTCTTTAACCAGAGCTTTATTGGCCATGGTCAAAAGTAGTGCACCTTTTAAAAGCCTACATTGAGTTGCAAGTTCAAATCTGTCTTCTGTATAAATCTGTCTTCTGTATAAATCTGTACCTTCTGTATAAATCTGTACCTTCTGTATAAATCTGTACCTTCTGTATAAATCTGTACCTTCTGTATAAATCTGTCTTCTGTACAAATCTGTCTTCTGTATAAATCTGTCTTCTGTATAAATCTGTCTTCTACGTATGCCTCCATTGAGTTTTACTTATAAATCTACTATGTGAAAAGGTTGTAAGAATGTTGCTATCTGAATGGGTTCTCTGTGTTTCATTGACTGGTGGTAACCCTCACCATGGCTGAGGCCTTCCGGGCTACTTTGATGGTGTCGCCCCGGTTGGTGATGGGCATGGCAGCTTTATCCATGATGAACAGACAGGTATCCAGCACCCCATAGTCAAACTGCAACAAGCAATGTTTAAAATTGAGGATTCACTTGTAAATATGTGTATGAGGGTTTTGTAGTCAGTCTTTGTATTCAAAGCAATACGTGTGGAAAATCTCTGTTGCACGTCGGGCCAACCAACCCCATTTATCTGTGACTATATTCACGATACAGCATAGCTTAATTAAGAGACATAGTACATAGTGCACTATGAAATGATGTGTTTTAAATATTGTCCAAACAATGTAAAATGATCTGTACCTGACCAAAGTTCCAGGGCCGCTCAGACACGTGGTCATATGCCCCATGGTAGATGACCCCCACCTCGTTGAGAACACACTCCTCCCTCTCCTCGTCATCATCCAGGAACACAGAATCAGCTGGTGGAAGGAAAACAGAACATTAGAATGGAATTCTACATTCTATGATCAGAATGTATGTTTTTAAACAAGATAGAGGTAGCTTGATCAATCAATCCCAATCAATCAATCATTCAATAAATCAATCAGCACAACAACTGATGTGGGACGTAGAGGTTGAAGAGGACGTAGAGGTCTCGACTCTCATCCCTCCTGGTCCTGCGGATTCCGTAGGGCGTCACCACCGCCACGTACGTGCGCCACTTTCCCACAATGCAGTCTGGCGCAGGGGTGATGCCCACTGTGACTACATTGTCGGTGCTGTCCACCACCCGGCCGGCCCACGGGCTCTGGCGGTCCTTGGCCGCAGACACAAGGATGTAGGTGCCCTTACTGAACTGGGGACTGCCCCCTGGTGGATTGGAGGAACAAGAGGAATGACATGTCTTGCTAGCTTGCTAACACTGAGCCTTCCGCTCCGGGGTGAAGTTTCATCTAGGATCAGCTCCCTCTTCCCCAATCGTAGCCTTAAAGGCCCAGTGCAGTCCAAAACTTTATTTCCTGTGTTTTATATATGTTTCCACACTATGAGGTTGGAATAATACTGTGAAATTGTGAAAATGATGATAATGCCCTTTTAGTGTAAGAGCTGTTTGAAAAGACCCCCTGAAATTTCTGCCAATTTTGCTGGGATGGAGTTTTGGCCTTACATGGTGGCATCACCAGGTGTTAAATTAGTTAATAGACCACTAAGAAAGAGAGTTCCAAACTTCTCCGCCAATAACAGCTCAATTTCAGTTTTCCCCTCCCCACTCAAACCACTCCCAGACAGTCCTAGCAATATTCTTGCTTGAGAAATTGCTCTTTACTGAGCAGCTATTTTTGTTTCTTATTGACCATTTTAATTGAAAACGATCATAGTATGGTATTTAATTGTTACCCAGAAATGATTTGTTATTGAGCTACAAACGGCTGCTTTGGACCTTTAACCATTAGTGGGGAGTATGCAAAACTGACCCCAGATCAGCAACTTCACCTTACACCGAGCCTTCGCATTAACACCCTGGACTAAAGCTATGGTAACACCCTGGACTAGCCCTATAGTAACATCCTGGACTAGAGCTATGGACTAGAGCTATGGTAAAATCCTGGACTAGAGTTATATTAACACCCTGGACTAGAGATATGGTAACACCCTGGACTAGAGCTATGGTAACATTCTGGACTAGAGCTATGGTAACACCCTGGACTAGAGCTATGGCAACACCCTGGACTAGAGCTATAGTAACATCCTGGACTAGAGCTATAGTAACACCATGGACTAGAGCTATGGTAACATCCTGGACTAGAGCTATAGTAACATCCTGGACTAGAGCGATGGACTAGAGCTATGGTAACACCCTGGACTAGAGCTATATTAACACCCTGGACTAGAGATATGGTAACACCCTGGACTAGAGCTATGGTAACATTCTGGACTAGAGCTATGGTAACACCCTGGACTAGAGCTATGGTGACACCCTGGACTAGAGCTATAGTAACATCCTGGACTAGAGCTATAGTAACACCATGGACTAGCGCTATGGTAACATCCTGGACATCCTGCGTTCCGAGATGCTGTTCTGCACACCACTGTTGTACTGTGCTGTTATTTGCCTGTTTGTGGCCCACCTGTTAACTTGCACTATTCTTTCCATTCTCCTTCGACCTCTCCTCAATGAGCTGTTTTCGCCCACAGGACTGCTGCTGACTGGATGTTTTTTGTTTGTCGCACCATTCTCAGTAAACCCTAGACACTGTTGTGCATGAAAAGCCCAGGAGGCCAGACGTTTCTGAGATATTGGAACCGGCGCGCCTGGGCCCGATGATCATACCACGCTCAAAGTCGCTTAGGTCACTCGTTTTGCCCATTCTAATGTTCAATCGAACAGTTACTGAATGCCTCAATGCCTTTCTGCCTGCTTTATATATGAATGGGGTGTACCTAATAAACTGTGTATGAATCCAAGTGTATATAATCCATTTATTATGTCAAACTACATAAGTTTCAGGCAAACATGATTTGCTTTTACTCAAGGGTGTGGGGAGGTGTGCCCCTTTGCGATTCATAATATAATCTTATACAGCCGACATTCATATACATATGGAAGTATACTGTATATGGAACTTTAGTGGTTTACATCAAATTTGGACTTGAATGTTGGCTAAATGGCATATATGATGGAAGGTGTGCCCCTTTCTGTCCAATGAGGTCATTTCTGGACAATCTTTCTGCAAGTAAAAATATGGTCACACTTCAGAATAGGGAACACATATTGAGGTACTATGCCCTTGTTAGTCCACATTGAGAAAGCTAACTAGGAGTATAATTATTGTGTAACTTGCTCTTTAATATGCCTTTATAATATCTAATGAGTTTATTAAGGATTGGCCACTAATAAATTACTAATAATGTTTGAATAAGAAAACGCTTAATTAAGACCTAATCTATGTCTAATAAGACATAATAAATATCTTATAAGCTACTTATATACACACTTATAAACTACAAATTAGACGCTAATACGTGTATCCTAAAATAAAGTGTTACCAAACATTTTTAAAACACATCTGAAACAAGTAGAAAATATGGACCAATTATGAAACATCTGTAACATTAGTAATCACATTACAGTATAAAAGTCGCAAAGAGCAATAAAAACTATATACAAAAAAATTGCTATATTTTCACAAAAAGCAAAGCACATTTTCTAAAAGAAAATGCTGAAATTCAAATAGCGTAATATAGTAACATCCTTGCACATAGATACAGTGCATTCGGAAAGTATTCAGACGCCTTGACTTTTTCCACATTTTGTTAAGTTACAGCCTTATTCTAAAATGGATGAAAAAAAAGTTCCCCATAATGACAAAGCAAAACACATTTTTAGAAAATGTTGCACATTTATTAAAAATATACATTTACATAAGATTTCAGAGCCTTTAGTCAGTACTTTGTTGAAGCACCTTTGGCAGCGATTACAGTATGGGTACAAGCTTGGCACACATGTATTTGGGGAGTTCCTCCCATTCTTCTCTACAGATCCTCTCAAGCTCTGTCAGGTTGGATGAGGAGCGTCGAGCACAGCTATTTTCAAGTCTCTCCAGAGATGTTCGATCGGGTTCAAGTCCGGGCTCTGGTTGAGCCACTCAAGGACTTTCAGAGACTAGTCCCGAAGCCACTCCTGCATTGTCTTGGCTGTGTGCTTAGGGTCATTGTCCTGTTGGAAGGTGAACCTTCGCCCCAGTCTGAGGTCCTGAGTGCTCAGGAGCAGGTTTTCATCAAGGATCTCTCTGTACTTTGCTCCATTCATCTTTCCCTTCGATCCTGACTCCCAGTCCCTGCACCTGAAAAACATCCCCACAGCATGATGCTGCCACCACCATGCTTCACCGTAGGGAAGGTGCCAGGTTTCCTCCAGACGTGACGGTTGGCATTCAGGTCAAAGAGTTCAATCTTGGTTTCATCAGACCAGAGAATCTTGTTTCCCATGGTCTGAGAGTCCTTTAGGTGCCTTTTGGCAAACTCCAAGCCGGCTGTCATGTGCCTTTTACTGAGGAGTGGCTTCCATCTAGCTACTCTACCATAAAGGCCCAATTGGTGGAGTGCTGCAGAGATGGTTGTCCTTCTGGAAGGTTTTCCCATCTCCACAGAGGACCTCTGGAGCTCTGTCAGAGTGACCATTGGGTTCTTAGTCACCTCCCTGACCAAGGCCCTTCTCCCCCGATTGCTCAATTTGGCCGGGTGGCCAGCTCAGGCGTCAGGTACAGGAGGGTAAATCACAGAATAAATGGTTTGTTAGGCAAATACAGTGGTACACAGCAATGCGTAAAACTCTACAGTGCGGTTTAACGGTGCACTGGAGAAAACAAAGCACACGGGCGAATATATGAGCCAGGTGTGTGTAAAAACGAGACAAAACAAATGGATTGATGAGATGAGGAGCGGCAGTGGCTAGAAGGCCGGTGACAACGAGTGCCGAAACCTACCCGAACAAGGAGAGGAGGCAGCTTTGGAGGAAGTCGTGACAGTACCCCCCCCCCCCCCCCCCTTGACGCACAGCTCCAGCAGCGCGCCGACACCGGCCTCGGGGACGGCCAGGAGGACGCGGTGCAGGGCGAGCCGGATGGCGATGGTGGAAATCCCACAACAGGGAGGGATCAAGGACATCCCTCACCGGGACCCAGCACCGCTCCTCCGGACTGTACCCCTCCCACTCCTCGTTAACTCTCCTCAGGACTTTGAACGGCCCCACAAACCGCAGGCTCAGCTTCCGGCAGGGCAGGCGGAGGGGCAGGCGGAGGGTCGAGAGCCAGACCCGAGCTGGAAGTGGATGTGGGCAGTGTTCCATGTCTCCTTCGCGTGCCGGAACCAGTCGTACACCGCAGGAGCTTCGGTCTGGCTCTGATGCCACGGTGCCAGGACCGGCTGATAACCTAAAACACATTGAAATGGAGATAGGTTAGTTGAGGAGTGGCGGATAAAGTTCTGGGCAAATTTGGCCCATGGCAAGAATACCGACCACTCCCCCGGCCGGTCCTGGCAGTAGGACCGCAGGAACCTACCCACATCCTGATTCACCCGTTCCACCTGCCCATTAGATTCGGGGTGAAACCCAGAGGTCAGGCTGACCGAGACCCCCAGACGTTCCATGAATGCCTTCCAGACCCTGGACAAAAACTGGGGATCCCGCCACTAGAGTTTTAAACTCCAGGGTACAGTCCTGAACGGTCCTCGTCCCCTGCCTCAGATGGACCAGCCGCTCGCCCGCCTCTCTACCTTCGAGGGGGTGATCGAAGACTGCCCGGAAGAGGCGAGCAAACTCCCCGTAGTTGTCCAACGCGTCTCCTCCTTCACTCCAGACCGCGTTAGCCCACTCCAGGTCTTTCCACGATAGGCAGGAGACGAGGGCGGACACCTTCTCCCGACCCGATGGAGCCGGGCTGATGGTGGAAAAATAGAGGTCCAACTGCAGGAGGAAACCCTGGCAGTGGGCCTCTGTCCCGTCGTATTCCCTAAGTCGAGACAGGTGAATACCTCTGGGTGCTGGGTTGTGGGTGGCTGGATCCGGTCGCTCAGCTGGTTCCGCAGGGTCGGGTCCTCTCCTCTCCAGGCACTGGACGACCTGGAGAACCCGATTCATCGCTTCGCCCAAGCTGGCTAGCATGTTGGAATGCTCCCGGACCCGCTCAACGACTCCCGGCATATGCTCTGCTCCTGCTGACTCCATGCTGTTGGGTGTGTGATTCTGTAGCGAGTGATTTGGACAGAGTCAGGCGCAGTACTCGCTAGCCACTAAAGACAATGCGATTGACCAGGTGTTGTATCGAACAACCGGTGTTGTAATGTGCAGTGGGCAGCTATAACCTATCATGGTGCTGTAATGTGCAGTGGGCAGCTGTAACCTATCACAGTGTCACCGGCGGTAACTAGTACGGTGGCCAAATTATTTTTCTCCAATGATTATATTTCAAATAGGATGGCAGCCTAGACTACACAAGAAATAACTAATATTGGTAGCCATCTAGATGTCACCGTGATACAGTCTACTAGTCAATGGGGAGAGCATGAATGGCAACAACACCGGTACATTGTCCTCCTAAACCCTCTGTGATTCGGTTCACTCTGCTCTCAGTTGTGCGACATATGTGATTGTTTTGCAGGCCAGGAGTGTCAGTATATCCTCTCCCCGCTAACCATTTGTTTAATTTTTTTAAATGATTCCGTATAATGTTGCAGTATTAGTAAATCTGTTCACTTTACCAGTAGTTTGCAAACATTTGGTGGCACAGAAAGAAAGGAAAATGTTGTGAGTCTGATTAAATAATCTGTGGTATTGTGTAGGCAATGTTTTAATAGTTAGCAAGGGTTTGAAGTATGTGTATCTTTCTGTCTTATTTGTATTTGTCCTCAATTGATTTCATAAAATATATTGAATATATGCGGTAGGTCCTCAATTGATTACTCCTCAATTCATATCAAAAAGATGATGAACCCTGAAGTTGGGACACCTGTCTTTTTACCCATAGAGTAACAGCCCTGGTGCTCTCTGTCTCTCATTCTATTTATACTTTTTTTATGCTTGTCCTAGGGGTGAGAAGAGCTGACAAATCAGAACTGAGGAGGATTGTTACAGAGCCCCATGAGGAACACTTGAGGCTGCACTGACTTCTCTCTCCTGGATGCTCTCCTGTCCAAACTGTGCTGTTATGTGCTTCAACGTGCTTCAACGTGCTTCAATGCCTCTGAACCCCCTTACCCGAACAGATTGTACCCAATCCCAATTTTAACTCCATCTCCCTCTCTCTTTCTTTGTCTCGCTCTCCCCCACATACACATGCATACAATATCGTTTTTAGATTATTTTGTTATAATGCTGTTATTTGGCTACATATGTGTTAACTGTTGTTACTTCTATTGTCAATTCTGTTGTTAATATGTTGTTAAAACTCCAACCTTGCGGGGTGGTCCAGAGAAACCGTGTTACGGCAGTTATCATAATGATGGCAAAATTGTTTCCTACTAATGCTTTTCCTACTTCAGCACTGTCATTGTTTTTCCAAACCGCTGTAGTGTAACTTAGACTAAACAGTCATTATCCCCCATTCAGAATGACTGGGCATTAGTCATCATTCGGGCACCAATATGGCTGCGGCATCTGTAGAACATTCATAACAATGGCATCGACGCAACCGAGTGAAGGTGGTGCAACACATTAATAGGATTAACAGCAATTATTTTGATTATACAAACATCTCTACAATGCCAGCATCCAAACAAAATCACAACATTTTGAATAATAGGGTCTGAATATCAAACCCTTAGTTTGTCCTTCCCCAGTTTTAGACTTACTTTATTGTTTTCAGGTGGCTGATGTTAAGTGTGGCTTGATTGTCTTTAAGTATGTCCACGCTTATTTCTATGTCAGTGACAAACTGCATCCCACTTAACATGAAAGACAAGCTGAGCACGGAGATTTCTTTGGGTTTGAACCTTAACATAAAGGGTGCATCTCATTAGCATAATAATAATAAAAACATCAAATTCGGTCTGTTTAATATATTAATTTTAAAAGCTGAAGAACATACACACATCCAGGTATATTTTGCAGGTGCCTATATTATAGGTGAACTCATGAATAAAAAATATATATAAATAGGAAAACGGTGCACACTGCTGTTCATGCTCCCAGGAGTTTTTATTATTACATTGTTTCGACCCTTAGGTCTTCATCAGGCATCCATATCACAGGTGGAAGTGGTAGGTCATATATATATACAGTACCAGTCAAAAGTTTGGACACACCTTCTCATTCAAGGGTTTTTCTTTATTTTACTATTTTCTACATTATAGAATAATCATAACTATGAAATAACACTTATGGAATCATGTAATAACCAAAAAAGTGTTATACAGATTCTTCAAAGTAGCCACCCTTTGCCTTGATGACAGCTTTGCACACTCTTGGCATTCTCTCAAACAGCTTCATGAGGTACTCACCTGGAATGCATTTTAATTAACAGGTGTGCCTTGTTAAAGGTTAATTTGTGGAATTTCTTTCCTTCTTAATGCGTTTGAGCCAATCAGTTGTGTTGTGACAAGGTAGGGGTGGTATACAGAAGATAGCCCTATTTGGTAAAAGACCAAGTCCTTATTATGGCAAGAACAGCTTAAATAAGCAAAGAGAAATGACAGCCCATCATTATTTTAAGACATGAAGGTCAGTCAATGTCAAGAATTTCTTCAAGTGCAGTCGCAAAAACCATCAAGCGCTATGATGAAACTGGCTCTCATGAGGACCACCACAGGAAAGGAAGAAACAGAGTTACCTCTGCTGCAGAGGATAAGATTTTTGGTTCCAACCGCTGTGTCATTGTGAGACGCAGAGTAGGTGAACGGATGATCTCTGCATGTGTGTTTCCAACCGTGAAGCATGGAGGAGGAGGTGTGGGGGTGCTTTGCTGGTGATGCTGTCTGTGATTTAGTTAGAATTCAAGGCACACTGAACCAGCAGGGCTAACACAGCATTCTGCAGCGATACGCCATCCCATCTGGTTTGCGCTTAGTGGGACTGTCATTTGTATTTCAACAGGACAACGACCCAACACACCTCCAGGCTGTGTAAGGGCTATTTGACCAAGAAGGAGAGTGATGGAGTGCTGCATCAGATGACCTGGCCTCCACAATCACCAAATTCAACCAAATTCAGATGGTTTGGGATGAGGTGGACCGCAGAGTGAAGGAAAAGCAGCCAACAAGTGCTCAGCATATGTGGGAACTCCTTCAAGACTGTTGGAAAAGCATTCCAGGTGAAGCTGGTTGAGAGAATGCCAAGAGTGTGCAAAGCAGTCATCAAGGCAAAGGGTGGCTTGAATGAGTAGGTGTTCTAAAAATTTTGACCGGTAGTGTATCTATACTGTGTATATACTGAATATACATACAGTACCAGTCAAAAAAGTTTGGACACACCTACTCATTCAAGGGATTTTCTTTATTTTTAAAATGTTCTACATTGAATATACTGTGGCAGATCAGGGGTTTGGGTCAAGACGTTTACACTGATCAGACACGGACAGAGTATGATTAGCTTGGTTTCAAGGGTGTTTATTAGTAAAATAATCAAAAGAAAAGGTTAGGTCTCCCCATGAGGTCCTCTCCAGGATACCGTCTCCAACTACACAGAAGTTACCTTACTTCCCCCAGTCCTCCCTCATGTGCTGCCCTTCTGGCAGCTTTATGGGCCTTGCACAGCTGGTGAGCAATCCGCCCTTAATTACTCACCAGCTCCCAATCAGCGCCAATTAGTCCTGTCCGGAGAGCCCGTCGAGACCTGGCACGTCCAGCAGATGGAGCCACCGCCTCGTGATGTATACTCCATCTGTTACCAGGCCTCGACGAGTCTCCCCCTGGTGGCTGACCAGCTGTACGCCACAATACATTGTTGAACTCAAGAATGACTCCACTATCATTATAAAACCTGCCGACAAAGTAGGTGCAATAGTGATGCAAAATGCTGCAGACTATGAAAAGGAGATTCTGAGACAACTCAACTTTACAAAAGACTCCCTAGGGATCCTTCTAATCAATGTAATTCTCTGATCCATGATAAACTGTCTACGTTTTTGAATGAATGGGAAATTACAAAGACAGAACATGAGTATATGAAAGTTGATTGCCCTACCACACCTATCATACACACTCCACCCAAAATTCACAAGAGCATTACGCCACCTAGACCAGGCAGGCCCATTGTGAGTAGTAACAGATTTCTGAGAGAGAACATTTCTACCTGAAATCTGTGGACCATATACCAGAAAATTATATTCTGTGTACTTTTAATGTTACCAGTCTATATACTAACATCCCCCACTAGAGGCCCTCAAGTTCTACCTCAATCAACGTCCCCTTAATGCACTTCCCAGCACCAATTGGATTGTTGACTTAGCTGAACTGGTACACACAAATATCATACCCCAAAGACATGCTAACCTCTCACCATTACAATATCAGTTGAGGTTAGCAGGTTTGGTGGGGTATGATATTTGCTGTATGCCTCTGTAACTTTCTCACTCATCATTATTCACAATTCATTCAGGATTATCCATAATCATGGTAGCATCCACATAATGTAGAAGGGTTTAGAAACATTCTATTCTTATTTACAATACAAGTGACGCCAAAATGACACAATACATTATTTACCATTAATTCCTGGGCACAAGATAATCTGAAACACAACCAAAACAAACAGCAAATGCATCCAACAAATTTGTAGTCACAAGCTTGATGTAGTCATTGCGTGCTATGAATATGGGACCAAATACTTAACTTTTTACTACTTTAATAAACATAAGGGAATTTGTCCTAATACTTTTGGTTCCCTAAAATGGGGGGGACTATGTACAAAAAGTGTTGTAATTTCTAAACGGTTCACCCGATATGGATTGAAATCCCGCAAATTAAAACTGACAGTCTGCACTTTAACCTTATAGTCATTGTATCATTTAAAATCCAAAGTGCTGGAGTACAGAGCCAAAACAACAAAACATGTATCACTGTCCCAATACTTTTGGAGCTCACTGGTCATATAAACACATAGACATGTATACATAGACTGTATATATATTACTGTAAATATTTATCACATTCCTCATGTATGGTTATATATTTTGAGATACTGAATGTTGATATTGTGAACCGATATTACATATTTTTTTCAGGAAGTAATGTCACTGAGCACTGCCCCTATATATAGGACCTTTCACCCCCACCTGGGATATGGATTTCGATGAAGACTTAAGGGTTGAAATGTTGCAACAATAAAATCACCTGCGAGCATGAACAGCAGTGTGCAGCGTTTGTATTTTTATTTTTCATTGGTTCATATAGTAATGCCACAACAATCCTCTATTCAAAGTGTTTTGGGAAACACTTGTTAAAATCACCAGCATGTGGTTATTACCATTCTTTGGAAAAGTCTGACATTATCTCTACCATTTTAAAATAGTTGTCATGATTTTCTGGTTTTTTTATTGCTCTGACCTGAACTTTTTCAAGTTGGGACAATTCTCAACATGTGACGATTAAGACAAAATATATTAATATCATTATGATATAGAGATAATGCAGTCAAACTCCTAAATACCATAAGAGACAGTTTGTGTCCTCTGTTACCTGCAAGTCTTTAAGGTGAGACGTCTGGCCTAAAGCTCTTTACTGATGAGCTTTTCGAAAGCTGTTTTAAAATCCCTTAGTGTGACCCTGAAGATTACAACATTAACATATTATTTAGCCCAGGGGGCGGCAGGTAGCTTAGTGGTTAAGAGCGTTGTGCCAGTAACCAAAAGGTCGCTGCTTCTGATCCCAAAGCTGACTAGGTGAAAAATCTGTCGATGTGCCCTTGAGCAAGGCGCTTAACCCTAATTGCTCCTGTAAGTCGCTCTGGATAAGAGCGTCTGCTAAATGACTAATTATTATTATTATTATTACTGTACAGCAGACCTGGGCAGAAAATAGTTGTGTTTTGTAGTTTACGGTGCATTCGGAAAGTATTCAGACCCCTTCCCTTTTTCTCATTTTGTTACGTTACAGCCTTATTCTAAAATGGATTAATATCAATCTACACACAATACCCCATAATGACAAAGCGAAAATTGGTTTTTTGAAATATTTGCAAATGTATTACAAATAAAAAACAGAAATTATTCAGACCCTTTGCTATGAGACTCGAAATTGAACTCAGGTTCATCCTGTTTCCATTGATAATCCTTGAGATGTTTCTACAATGTGATTGGAGTCTACCTGTGGTAAATTCAATTGGATTGGACATGATTTGCAAAGGCACACACCTGTCTATATAAGGTCCCACAGTTGACAGTGCATGTCAGAGCAAAAACCAAGCCATGAGGTTGAAGGAATTGTCCGTAGAGCTCCAAGACAGGATTGTGTCGAGGCACAGATCTGGGGAAAGGTACCAAAACACTTCTGCAGCATTGAAGGTCACCAAGAACACAGTGGCCGCCATCATTCTTAAATGGAAGAAGTTTGGAACCACCAAGACTCTTCCTAGAGCTGGCCGCCCGGCCAAACTGAGCAATCGGTGGAGAAGGTCCTTGGTGTAAGCCTCAGTAAACTACAAAAGTAAATGATCAAAATTAATGTGTTGACAATACAACCGAACAGATGAACCGGAAAGACATTTACTCTCATCGGTCACCAAAAATAAATATCTGAAAGCCACGCCTCCCCTACTAAGGCACGACTCCAGTCTTCTGATCTGACCCAGTGGATCATAAGTCAATAACCCAGCATCAACAACACAACTTAAAACTGGAATATGTCACTTTTTGGGCGACCCAACCAAATTCACTTAGAAATTTGAGTTATAGATCTGTCATTCTCATTGAAAGCAAGTCTGAGAATTGGTATATATGGTCTATGTGCACTATTTCTATGATTCCCGTTCTGAATTTTAGTTTTTCCATCTTTTACATTCGTTTTTGTACACCAGCTTCAAACAGCTGAAAATAAAATATTTTGGGTTATTGAAAATATATTTCACAACGGTTTAGATGATACAATGATTCTCTACACTATACACATTGCTTGTTTTGTCACAAACTGAAATTATGCAAACTATTAGAATTTTAGTAACCAGTAAATGGCAGAGCAATTTCTGCATATAGAGTACCACAGTATGAGTCATAATATTCATAAAACCTAGACGTCAAACAGGAAAATGGTTACAATCATTTTTCCACCATTCAATCCCATATCAGATTTTAGAAACACTTAGAATAAGGGCTGTGTTTCGTGTAGGCTTATCCTGGCGTGACATTTTGAATGTCACACCAGGATAAGCCTACACGAAACACAGCCCTTATTTTAAGTGTTTCTAAAATCCCCTATGGGAAAAATGAATGGTGGAAAAACAATTGGAACCATTTCCCTGTTTGACCACAACGTTTTAGGGGTATTATGACACTTCCAATGTGGGGCTCAATTGCACCTTTAAAGACAACAATGGGTTGTTTGTGACCCAACTGGCTGGGTCAAAATAAGCCAACATGTGTTTACATTTACATTTTAGTCATTTAGCAGACGCTCTTATCCAGAGCGACTTACAGTTAGTGAGTGCATACATTATTATTATTATTTTATTTTATTAATTTTTTCATACTGGCCCCCCGTGGGAATCGAACCCACAATCCTGGCGTTGCAAACTTTGAGGAGAGAAAATATAAGAAAATATGTTGTAATACAGTACATGCTACTCACATTACAGTCTTCTCTGATGAGTCTGGTATTGTAACACAAAAATCAAATATACCAATGAGAGGGACCCTGCTGAAATAATGTAAGTTATTTTATTTCTATATTTGTGGGGCATTGTCCTGTTAACAAATAACAGAATTCCAATTCTTTAGTGAATCTGCCCAACAGCACACTGATGATGCAGTACTTACCTTTCCCAGCTAGAAGAGCTGACAATTATAAAGTTATCATTATTTGTATTATTATTATAAGAAAAATGTATGCTAATACAAGTGGGTGAGAAAAGTTGTAACTTAATTTGTCCCCTTTAGGGCAATTACTATGATGACTACAGCGGTGCTTTAGACATAAATCGACACACAATAAATAGACAAGTAACATGGGAGACATTGACTTAGAAGTGCAGTGCAATAAATATTGGTAATGAGGTGATTTCTGTCTCTGACAGTGATGGACTGGATCCAGCAGATCAAGGAGAATGATTACATGTAACATTGACTGAATAGAGATCATGTCACTGTCCCTGCATGTTCAGCAAACCAAATCCCTGGGTTAGGGACATTTACGTTTTCCATTCAGCCACAGTGTTATGTCACCATTTTACATTGTTAAGTGTGACTACTACTGTTTGCAGCCACACGTGTAACCTGTGAGATTATTGTAATCTCTCGAATCCAAGATGGCGTAGCCGTGTGGTCGTGTATTCTGTTGTGTCCTCATGTAAATAGCCTGTTTTTTAATTTTTTGTCTTTTTTCCATATATATATTTATCTATCTCATTTTCCATCCTTTAACTAAATATACTTTCCTGCAACCCGCCTCACCCAATGTGGAACGGATTCTATTATTTCTTTATTTTTATCAAGAACCTACGGCTGAAACTAGCCAGTGTCACGATCGTCTGAAGGATGAGACCAAAGCGCCGCGTGTTGAGCGAACATCGTAGACTTTATTTATTAAAGAAACCACGATGGAAAACAATAAACCAAAAATAGACGAAAGTGTAGTCCAATGCTGAATACAACAAACAGCCACACGGAAACAAAAACCCACCACCCCACAGGAAAACATACAGAAATAAATATGGCTCCCAATCAGAGATAACGAGCCGAACAGCTGACACTCGTTACCTCCGATTGGGAGTCATTGAACAAACCTAGAAAAACAACAACCTAGACACCCAACATAGAACACAAACACATAGACTGCACACACCCTGGATAAACAATAATGAGTCCCAACACCAGGGTGTGACAGTACCCCCCCCTAAAGGCGCGCACTCCGGGCGCCCCAGCCTACAGTCTCGGGGAGGGTCTGGGTGGGCGTCTGTCCACGGTGGTGGTTCTGGCTCCGGCCTAGACCACCACCCCACCATAGTCACTTCCCGCTTATGTAGCCTCCTCCAAATGACCCCCACCGGTTTAAGGGGCAGCACCTGACTAAGGGGCAGTACCGGACTAAGGGGCAGTACCGGACTAAGGGGCAGTACCAGGCTGAATGGCGAATCCTGGCTGGTCGGCTCTGGCGGATCCCGGCTGGACGGCTCTGGCGGGTCCCGGCTGGACGGCTCTGGCGGATCCCGGCTGGACGGCTCTGGCGGATCCCGGCTGGACGGCTCTGGCGGATCCCGGCTGGACGGCTCTGGCGGATCCCGGCTGGACGGCTCTGGCGGATCCCGGCTGGACGGCTCTGGCGGATCCCGGCTGGACGGCTCTGGCTGATCCTGTCTGGCGGAAGGCTCTGGCTGATCCTGTCTGGCGGAAGGCTCTGGCTGATCCTGTCTGGCGGAAGGCTCTGGCTGCTCCTGTCTGGCGGAGAGCTCTAGCGGCTCCGGTCTGGCGGACGGCTCTGTAGGCTCATGGCAGACGGGCGGCTTTGCAGGCTCATGGCAGACGGGCAGCTCCTGCGGCGCTTGGCAGACGGACAGTTCAGACGGCGTTGGGCAGACGGGCAGTTCAGGCGCCGTTGGGCAGACGGGCAGTTCAGACGGCGTTGGGCAGACGGACAGTTCAGGCCCCGTTGGGCAGACGGCAGACTCTGGCCGTCTGAGGCGCATCGTAGGCCTGGTGCGTGGTGCCGGAACAGGAGGTACCGGGCTGAGGATACGCATCTCAGGGCTAGTGCGGGGAGAAGCAACAGGGCATGCAGGACCCTGGGGACGCACATAAGTCCTAGTGCGTGGTGCCGGAACTGGTGGTCCCGGGCTGAGGACACGCATCTCAGGGCTAGTGCGGGGAGCAGCAACAGGACGCACAGGACTCTGGGAACACACAGGAGGCTTGGTGCGTGGTGTCTGCACTGGTGGTAAAGGGCTGGAGACACGCACCATAGAGCCAGTGCGTGGAGGAGACACAGGGCTCTGAAGACGCACTGGAAACCTGGTGCGTGGTGTAGGTACTGGTGGTACTGGGCTGGAGCGGGGAGGTGGCGCCGGAAATACCGGACCGTGCAGGCGTACTGGCCCCCTTGAGCACTGAGCCTGCCCAACCTTACCCGGCTTGATGCTCCCCGTCGCCCGACCAGTACGGGGAGGTGGAATAACCCGCACCGGCCTATGTGGGCGAACCGGGAACACCATGCGTAAGGCTGGTGCCATGTACGCCGGCCCGAGAAGACGCACTGGTGGACTGATGCGTGGGGCCGGCTTCATGACATCCGGCTCAATGCTCAATCTAGCCCGGCCGATACGTGGAGCTGGACTGTACCGAACCGGGCTATGCCTGCGTACAGGAAACACCATGCGCTCAACTGCGTAACACGGTGTCTGCCCGTACTCTCGCTCTCCACGGTCAGTCCAGGGAGTAGGCGCAGGTCTCCTACCTGACTTCGCCACACTCCCTCTTAGCCCCCCCCCAAGAAATTCTTGGGTAGTACCCACAGGCTTCCAGTCTTGCCTCCTTGCTGCCTCCTCATATCGCCGCCTCTCGGCTTTAGCTGCCTCCAGCTCTTCACGAGGACGGCGATATTCTCCCGGTTGTGCCCAAGGCCCCTTACCATCCAGAATCTCCTCCCATGTCCATGAATCCTTAGGAGCTGGGTCCTGTTGCCGCTTGACTCGCTGCTTGGTCTTCTTATGGTGGGTTTTTCTGTCACGATCGTCTGAAGGATGAGACCAAAGCGCCGCGTGTTGAGCGAACATCGTAGACTTTATTTATTAAAGAAACCACGATGGAAAACAATAAACCAAAAATAGACGAAAGTGTAGTCCAATGCTGAATACAACAAACAGCCACACGGAAACAAAAACCCACCACCCCACAGGAAAACATACAGAAATAAATATGGCTCCCAATCAGAGATAACGAGCCGAACAGCTGACACTCGTTACCTCCGATTGGGAGTCATTGAACAAACCTAGAAAAACAACAACCTAGACACCCAACATAGAACACAAACACATAGACTGCACACACCCTGGATAAACAATAATGAGTCCCAACACCAGGGTGTGACAGCCAGCTAGCCAGCTAACTAGCTACTTGCTATTAGCCACCGTTAGCGGTCTTCACCAATGTCCGTGGCCTGCACTACCTACAAGCCAGCTCTAGCCTGGACAATTATCGGCCAGTCTGCACAGCGTGCTATCGACCCAGAGCATATCGGATTTTCTGCCGGAATCACTGAATCACTGGACCTTAACACCGGATCATCGCAACTAGCTAGCTGCAACCGAATGGCTGTTGTTGGCTAATTCACCACTGTCCTGATGCACCAGTTAGCCTTGAGCTAGCCTCGAGCCAGGCCCATCTCTCGGCTATCTACCTCTCTGTCAACCGGATGGGACCTCCTAGTGTCGACACGGAGCCCTGCTGATCCATCACGATTGGTCTGCCGACGTAATCATCTGATGTGGTTTCAACAGGCTTCCCGTTGCGACGACCATGAAGATCCATCTGATATTTGTATGTTTTGACTTGCTGCATAGAATGTCCTTCCAAGGTAGTAATTACATGGTTTTCAGAGTGTTTAGCATTGGAAAATACCATGCATTTTGTTTAAGAGGAATTCAGAACAAGCTTCAAATCATACAGATTATCTTGAAGGATGTTTCAAGCTGTTTGAGCTTTGTCAAAAGCCAAAGTCAAACTGCTGCCACTTGAATAGAGAACAGTGTCATCCACATAAAAATGTACAACAGTTGTCTCAATATGTTTCCCAATGTTGTTGATCTATATAATAAACCACAGGGGACCTAAAATGGATCCTTGAGGCACACCTGAGTGCAGCTCTATGGTGTAAGTCTTACAACCATCTGCCTTAACACACTGGGTTCGATTTGATTGGTAGTTCACAAACCACTCCAGAGCATGACCAGTTATGGTTGTTGTGTAAAGCGGTAAGTCTTAACTCTGTCAGTACAGGGTTGTGATTATAGTTCAGTCTGCAGTAAGTCTTAATGTCTGGTGTTGTGTCCTGTCTCAGAGAGTCGTCTTCATGCCCAGGAGGACATCAGAGGACCACTGTCTGAGCTCCAACAGCAGGTGCTGCCTGACATTCAGGAGCCAATACAGGACTACAGGTACAGTACAGTCTATGGGACAAGCCTAGCTGAATCATCTGGAGGTGTGTCTGTGTTTGACAGTGTGTGTGTATATGAAACCGTTGTTGTGTGCATTGAGGCTTGTGTTAAATGCAGATAATGGCCGTGTGTGTGTGTGAGTGCAGTGGTGTAAAGTACTTAAGTAAAATACTTTAAAGTTCTATTTAAGTAGTTTTGGGGGGTGTCTGTACTTTACTATTTATATTTTTGACAACTTTTACTCTTATTTCACTACATTCCTAAAGAAAATATTGTATTTTTTACTCCATACATTTTCCCTGACACCCAAAAGTACTTGTTACCTTTCGAATGCTTAGCAGAACAGGAAAATTGTGAAATTCACGCACTTATCAAGAGAACACGTGGTCATCCCTACTGCCTATGTTCTGGCGGACTCACTAAACACAAATGCATCTTTTGTAAATAATATCTGAGTGTTGGAGTGTGACCCTGGCTATCAGTACATTTTAAAAACAAGAAAATGGTGCCGTCTGGATTGCTTAATATAAGGAATTTGAAATTATATATACACGTTTACTTTTACTTTTGATACTGAAGTATATTTTAGCAATTAAATGTACTTTTGATATTTAAGTATATTTAAAATCAAATACTTTTAGACTTTTACTCAAGTAGTATTTTACTGGGTGACTCACTTTACTTGAGTAACTTTCTATTAAGGTATCTATACTTTTATTCAAGTATGACAATTGGGTACTTTTTCCACCACTGTGTGAGTGTGTGTGTTTGTGTGTTCATTGTGTGTGTTAGCGCTGGGCGATATGGACAACAAAATCCATATTGCGATAAATTGCCACATAAAAATATATGTCAGCTGGCTCAATATGTCTCCCATTGTTAATTATCTACATCAATGACAACAGATAACTGCATATGGCAAAAAACTAAGTAGAAATTACTGATTTGAGTTGATTCAGAAAAGCCATGTAAATTACCACCAGAATAAACCTCACCTGAAATGAGTCAGACTGTTGTTCTTCTGTAGAGCTGAACAGAGATATCCCACTTGTTCAGAGTTAAGGCGATCCAGAAAACTGTAGATACACCATGGCATCATGATGATTGCAAGTTAACAGAAAAAAATAAACAACATATAGATTTGCGAGGTGAACGTGGCAAAAATAAAATCAATAGCCATTTACTTAATGATTAATTTACAGGAGACTATTCAATAAACAGCTATCCAGACTGCAAGGACACAAAACAGTGTCATGAATTAAAGCTTGGGGCACTATCACTGTCAAAGATGCAAAGGACAATGCACCATGTAAGTGTCATGTGAGGCTGAAACTCAGTGTATGATCTGGAGTAATGGTTCACTGCTCAAGGGAATGTGTCCTACCCTGACTATGTCAAAAGTGTAAAAGGACACAGAAAAGTTCAGTGACTTACGTTACGTCTACACACTGCTGAATTGCAGGTTGCAGAGCCATCATCTGTTCGGTTAACTTCGGAGAAGAAATTTGAAAAGTTCAAGACTAAGCTTAGATGGTTCTCCATCATGTCTCTAACACAAGGATCATCATGCAGCTCATAGAGACATTTAAACAGAACAGAACTATTATCACATGGGTCAGTCTGTTGTTTCATCCAGTTTCGTAACTGTAAATCCATTCCAGTTGGCAAGAAAATGTTTGTGTTCCTCCACCTCTTCTCTGTTTAACAGGCCAAAGAGAAATGGCAAAACTGAAAATCCCCAACTTTTCAATTCCACCATTAGTTCTGCGATCCTTCTCTTTGACTCTTCCTCATCACAGAGAACATATGATAGTGCTGCGAAGATCTCCTGGAAGGTGAGGTGAGCAAAGCTGTAAACAGTTTCGCAGCTGATTGTCTTCTTCAGTAAGATCTTATTCAAAAAAGATGATGGCACTTGGGAGAGTTCAGGAAACTCTTTGAATATAACTTGTTTTTTCTGTATACCACTTCTTGCCAAATTGCTAAGGCATTGGAGGATGTGTCGGGCTGGAGCAATAGATTCTTGACAATGATGTTTAGTAAAATGTGGACAAAATACACATATGGAGGTGACCATTTTTAAAGAATGCTGTAGATCTGTGCCTTCTTCAAAATGTACTCTCAAAACAGTGCAAATTATCCACATAGACACATTTCCATTATGTTTTATGTATGTGACAGCTTGTGCTTTCTGCCTGTCATCTGCAAAGAAATGCTCAGTGTACTCCTCAAATTCCCTCCTGTGAAAATCCAAGAATCTCTGTATGGTATGGATCTTTCAGAAGATTTTTCAAACTCTCTAAAGCTGCTGGCCTGCTAGTGATGAGTAAAGATGATTCGGGTAAGAACTTATTTCGTAAAAGGTCCGTCAGAATAACTTCAAGGGGTTTTCTCTGGTATAGGTCATTACTGGAAAGGGCCGTAGGCTCAAGAGAAACATTCAACTCATCAAAACCATTGAGAATGAAGAGGATCTTCTCTGAACGGGAGAGGATTTGTGGAATCACTAGCTTCAAGTCTAGGCTGCAGCTCAGTATGAGATCAATGAGACTCACGTCATCAGTAATGTGATTTAACAGCTTGCACTTTAAGAGGAAGAGAAATTCAAAACAGTCTGAAAAGAGTTGTCTGAATGCCCAGTCCAACATGATTTTCTGAGTGGTGAAAGACTTCCCTGTCCCTGCCTGGCCTTGTAGTATAACAGTCTTTCTCTTCTCCATTTTGATCAGGATCAAACAGTTTCTCTATGCTGGTGCTCTGACTGTCCTTAGTTCTCAGCACATTCTGCAAGGCGGCTCCACGCGATATTATCTCCTGCACTCTCTCCTGCTTGTTCCGGTGTCTCTGGACAATCAGGAGTTTTGTGTATCGCTGCTCTAAGGGCACCTGTTATCCAAGGAGGGAGTTATATTCTTTCGCCTTGGAAAACTCAGACTTTAACAGCTTCATGTAATCTTCCCTGACCTGGTCCGGGTTTTTCTTTATCCCCCCTGGAAACATGGTAATATAAACTGGTTAGTATTTAATGGTACTTTACATAAAGTGCCGCTACTGTAAGTTACATAGATCATTAAAGACTTCTCTGTTTGATTAATTGTTGGTTACAGCTGTAGAATCTGAGATAACAGCGAAAGTGCTTAGTAGTCACTGATAAGATAGAGCTTGTGATACTTACCGATGTTCTGAATGAGATGAGGATAGTCCTTCTCCAGGATGCTGTAGAATGCCTCCTTCTGGGTTGGAGTGGACAGGGCAGAGTACAGCTCTCTAATTTGATCCTGGGGAGATCTGGCACTGGCAGCCCTGATCTTAGAGTAAACTTCCCCATGGTTTCTGTGAGAGCAGGACATCTGCAATCGGCTCTACCAGACTGACCTTCTGAATGAGCTCTGGCCTGTGATCATCTACAAACTGGGTTCCTGGGAAATATCGCAGAGGTTGTATCACTATTGAAGAACACCAATAAAAATTAATGGTTTATTAGGTACACCCATCTAGTACCTGGCCGTACCCCCTTTTGCCTCCAGAACAGCCTGAATGGATGCACCTGGTCAGCAACAATGTTCAGATACGCTGTGGTGTTCAATCGTTGCTCAGTTGGTATCAAGGGACCTAATGTGTGCCAAGAAAACATTCCCCACACCAGTACACCACCACCACCAGCCTGTACTGTTGACACCAGGCAGGATGGGGCCATGGACTCATGCTGCTTACGCCAAATCCTGACTCTGCCATCAGCATGACGCAACAGGCACCGGGATTTTGTCGGACCAGGCAATGTTTTTCCACTCCTCAATTGTCCAGTATTGGTGATCTGGAGCCACTTTTTCTTGTTTTTAGCTGAGAGGAGTGGAACTCGATGTGGTCGTCTGTTGCAATAACCCATCCGGGACAAGGCTCAATGAGTTGTGCGTTCTGAGATGTCATTCTGCACACCACTGTTGTACTGCACCGTTATTTGTCTGTTTGTGGCCCGCCTGTTAGCTTGCACGATTCTAGCCATTCTCTTTCGACCTCTCCTCAACGAGCGGTTTTCGCCCACAGGACTGCCGCTGACTGGATGTTTTTTGTTTGTTGCATCATTCTCGGTAAACGTTAGACACTGTCGTGCATGAAAAGCCCAGGAGGGTGGCCGTTTCTGAGATATTGGATCTGGCGCGCCTGGCACCGATGATCATACCACGCTCAAAGTCGCTTAGGTCACTTGTTTTTCCCATTCTAATGTTCCATCGAACAGTAACAGAATGCCTCGATGCCCGTCTGCCTGCTTTACATAGCAAGCCACGGCAACATGACTCAAATAGTCATCCGTAGAAGATACGCTGATGACTCACCTAAACAAACTTTGTGAGTGTAGAAAACTTTAATATAGTTATTAAAGTCCTTGCCTCTCAACGCTTAAATTTGTCATACTTTTTCTAGCTTTCCTTTTTTCCTGTCATGTACTCTTCTGTCGAAGTGTGTCCAAACATTTTTCTCTGTACCGTATCCTGTCTACCTGATATGTATTGTACCACATCCTGATTTGTGGCCAGAGGGGCATATTACAAAGGAAGATCAATAACAACCAGCTTACTTGCCATTATATTCTGAAATAACCTTTAATGTTTTTGAAAGTTAAGCTTGAAATGGGCATGGTCTAATTGACTCAACCAAAAACACATATATAAGTTTAGCTTTCTTTATGACCCAAAAAATCTATAGGTATTTCTGCTTGTTTATCAAAGTTAGCTGGCTAACACGTTACAGTTTTTCTCAATTGTTTACACACAAATACTGGTACTTGAGACACAATGACCACAACATGTAACTCATGCACCAACCCCCTGAACCAATTCTGCTAAACTACAAACACAATTCCTGCTTTACACTCAAATTGCAGTTCTACAACACACTTTTTTCAAAACACTACACATAAATCTTTGCATTTGGCACAATTTTCATGCAGAAAATCTCTTGTTTTCACAATGAACACACTGCCATTCAAATATGCACACTGACTCATCACATGGGCAAACACCCGTCACACAGTTTTACAATTAGCAATCAGAGCTTTAGCATAAAAGGGCAACAGGTGAGCTCTTCTGTTTTGGAGCAATGGATGCCAACATTGGAAACAGAGGCAGAGCCAGAGGAGTGAGAGTAAGAGGAGGAGGACGGGGAGGACAAGGACGAGGACGAGGAAGGCCAAGGACCGTAATCTCTGATGAGATCCGAGCCACTTTGGTTGATCATGTGGTCAACCATGGTCTAACAATGAGGGAGGCTGGGCAAAGAATACAGCCAAATTTGAGCAGGTACACTGTAGCATCCATCATCCGGACATTACGAAATGAGAATAGGTAAGAAATCTACTCTCACTAGAAAATTGCAGTACTGCATATCAATACAGTACTCAATGAGTACAGTAGTACAGTATTGCCTGTGGACTGTTCTGTAGGACTGTAAAAATAAAGTATGTTTCAAGTATTTGGGAAATGTATTTCTAATGTATTTCTACTTTGATAGCCCACTTTACCAAGCAGAGCAGGCATAATCAAAATGACACTGAATCAAGGTTGAGACAAGCAGTTTCTTAACTTTGATGTTAAATATCTATTGTTACGATATAAACATTTCAATTTGTTCGCCATTTTAGAAATAATTTGACAGTGTCAAAACTTTCTGCGAGTCTAGCATGACCATACCTGTATAGTTCCCCTTCTCACTTTCCTGCTTGATGTGGTCAAAAAGGTGGATAAGGCAAGTATCAGTGGAATGAGCTGTTCTAAAGCCAGATTGGAGTTCATAAAGAAGTTTGTGCTCGAGAAGGTATCCCTCAAGTTGATAAAAAACGAATCTCTCAACAACTTTGGGTAAGGTGCTGAGGATCGACACAGGCCTGTAGTTTCCTTAAACGGTAAATGGTTTCCGTTGCAAGGCGTAATGAATACAACCATGGGGCACATTCTTTACGGAAATAATTTACAGTTTAAGAACCAAACAGAAGCAAACAGAGCAAAATGAGTTTCTATTGGACATATTCAGGTAGGTCCCTCCACGTTTCGCTCCGTTTGATTCCGTTTAATAAATGTTTTGCAACATTTTGCAACAGAATCTGCATAATGAATACGCCCCTGTTATGTTAGGTGTCACGCCCTGACCTTGAGAACCCTGTTATTCTCTAGTTAGTTTGGTCAGGGTGTGAATGTTGACAGATCTATATTATATATTTCTATGTTGGCCGGGTGTGGTTCCCAATCAGAGGCAGCTGTCGATCGTTGTCTCTGATTGGGGATCATACTTAGGCAGCCATTTTGCCTACCTTTAGCTGTGGGATCTTGTTTCTGTTTAGGCTTGTTGCTGTTAGCCTTTAGAACGTCACGTTCAGTTGCTTTTGTTATTTTGTCAAGTGTTTATTTAATACATTTAATATGTACACATACCACGCTGTACCTTGGTCCGACCATTTATACAACAAATGTGACATTAGGTTAGGGTTATACTGAAAACCTACAGGACGGTAGTCAGTAGATCTCCAGGAAGAGGGTTTGGGAAGCCCTGCCTTAAGGCACCAATCACTGTCAATACTGAGTGTTCTTAGGGCGCCAGTTAAAACTTTATATTATTTGATTCCTGAGACAATGTCCTAAGAAAATGTTTTTAGAATGATCCATACACTGCATGCTCGATACAGTACAAATGATACAGTACTGTTAAAAGGAATCAAAGTATTGAAGCCCAGCAAAGGCCACAATTTACCCAAAATGGAGGAGCCACCCTTGCTACCACAGGGCAGTGTGAGCTACAAAGGAGCACAGCAGCATTTACTACAAGTACTGTTTCTATCTCTCCACCCAGCCCCAAATGAGGTTAGACTTCACAAGAAGGCAAACCGTCCCTGCTCTCTACTTCCTGTAACTGCAAATAGAAAATATACTTACAGTATACGTATTCAATATAGTAGATATTTGTTTATAATGATATGTTTATCGTCAAGATAACAGGTTCACAACAAATTAAGGTCTGTATACAAGTATTTACACAACCAATCTAAGTCAAACCTCAAAGCAGCTAATTTGTGGGAGCAAACAGCTAAAACACACTGAGATCTGAGTACAGACTTACCTCTCCTTTTCATCTCTTCATCTTGCTTTCTTATAGCCTGGACCTAACCTATCTATCAGCATGAAACAGGTCACTCAATAGTGTATAGTCATCCTCAACAGCTATGCTGACGACACACCTAAACAATCTTTGTCTCTCATAAAGTCTCTCAACTGCATGATGCACCCATATGCCTTTCAACCCTCTCATTTGATATTACTTTTCTAACTTTCATCCACAATACATATTTTCTCTCTGTCTCGTTTTCATTTCCTGTCGTGTAATCGTCTGTCAAAATGTGTTGAAAATACGTTTATCTGATCAGACAACAACGTTGTTGATCAAGAGTTCAGGAGGGCGGGAACGTTACCAGAGGAAGGATGCCCCCGTTTGAACAAGTCGGAAGCCGGTGGAGGGTAAGATGGTGGACAAGGGAAAAAGGAAGAAACTGGAACATATTATGAATAAATATGGAGTGGGAGATTGTGCAAACCTTCTGGAAGACTTGGTGAAGGAGAAGATGGCGGACAAAGGAAACAGCAGGAAAGTGAAATATTTCCTGAGTGAATATGAAATGGAGAATTCCACATAACTTCTGGAAGTGCAAGAGAAGGAAATAGAACATGACAAGAGTGAGGGTGAATTAATTGTGGTGGCAAGTTTAGTGATGACAGCCGAGAATGAGTTGTGTAGAGGGAAGCGGGGTGATAAGGAAGGTTGGCGACAAGTGTTAAAATAGGGATACGTGTAAAGGATTGTTCTGGCCCAGATGGAGTGAGATTGGTGGAGAGAGTGGATCCTTGCAGTTTGGCTGAAGAGAGGAAGACAGTGAAAAAGGAAAATGGAACAAAAAGGGTTAAAGTTGTTAATGAGGTTTTTGGTTGGAATAAGGTTCACTAACAATTATGCTTTTTTGGGAGATCCATTTGAAGTATCTAGGATGGTAAGGGATGCATTGGGAAAGGTGGAGTCGGTTAGAGTGACCAAAAGTGGTTTTGTGGGAAACTTTAAATCCGTTTTACCTAATTTCTACCAGCATGTTAAATGTGCAACCAGAGGGGGAAAATAACTCTAGACGACCTTTACTCCACAATCAGAGACGCATACAAAGCTCTCCCTCGCCCTCCATTTGGCAAATCTGACCATAACTCCATCCTCCTGATTCCTGCATATAAGCAAAAACTAAAGCAGGAAGCACAGGTGACTCGGTTAATAAAAAAGTGGTCAGATGACGCAGATGCTAAGCTACAGGACTGTTTTGCTAGCACAGACTGGAATATGTTCCGGGATTCTTCAGATAGCATTGAGGAGTACACCACATCAGTCACTGGCTTCATCAATAAGTGCATCGATGACGTCGTCCCCACAGTGACCGTACGTATATACCCCAACCAGAAGCCATGGATTACAGGCAACATCCGCACTGAGCTAAAGGCTAGAGCTGCCGCTTTCAAGGAGCGGGACTCTAACCCGGACGCTTATAAGAAATCCTGCTATGCCCTCCGATGAACCATCAAACAGGCAAAGAGTCAATACAGGACTAAGATTGAATCATACTACACCGGCTCTGACGCTCGTCGGATGTGGCAGGGCTTGAAAACTATTACAGACTACAAAGGGAAGCACAGCCGCGAGCTGCCCAGTGACACAAGCCTACCAGACGAGCTAAACCACTTCTATGCTCGCTTCGAGGCAAGCAACACTGAAGCATGCATGAGAGCACCAGCTGTTCCGGATGACTATGTGATCACGCTCTCCGTAGCCGATGTGAGTAAGACTTTTAAGCAAGTCAACATTCACAAGGCCGCAGGGCCAGACGGATTATCAGGACATGTACTCTGAGCATGTGCTGACCAACTGGCAAGTGTCTTCACTGACATTTTAAACATGTCTCTGACTGAGTCTGTAATACCAACATGTTTCAAGCAGACCACCATAGTCCCTGTGCCCAAGGACACTAAGATAACCTGCATAAATGACTACCGACCCGTAGCACTCACGTCTGTAGCCATGAAGTGCTTTGAAAGGCTGGTCATTGCTCACACAAACACCATTATCCCAGAAACCCTGGACCCACTCCAATTTGCATACCGCCCCAACCGATCCACAGATGATGCAATCACTATTGCACTCCACACTGCCCTTTCCCTCCTGGACAAGAGGAACACCTACGTGAGAATGCTATTCATTGACTATAGCTCAGCGTTCAACACCATAGTGCCATCAAAGCTCATCACTAAGCTAAGGATCCTAGGACTAAACACCTCCCTCTGCAACTGGATCCTGGACTTCCTGACGGGCCGCCCCCAGGTGGTAAGGGTAGGTAACAACACATCTGCCACGCTGATCCTCAACACGGGGGCCCCTCAGGGGTGCGTGCTCAGTCCCCTCCTGTACTCCCTATTCACCCATGACTGCATGGCCAGGCACGACTCCAACACCTTCATTAAGTTTGCCGACGACACAACAGTGGTAGGCCTGATCACCGACAACGATGAGACAGCCTATAGGGAGGAGGTCAGAGACCTGGTCGTGTGGTGCCAGGATAACAACCTCTCCCTCAATGTGATCAAGACAAAGGAGATGATTGAACACGCCCCCATTCTCATCGACGGGGCTGTAGTAGAACAGGTTGAGAGCTTCAAGTTCCTTGGTGTCCACATCACCAACAAACTATCATGGTCCAAATACACCAAGACAGTCGTGAAGAGGGCATGACAAAGCTTATTCCCCCTCAGGAGACTGAAAACATTTGGCATGGGTCCTCAGATCCTCAAAAAGTTATACAGCTGCACCATTGAGAGCATCCTGACTGGTTGCATCAACACCTGGTATGGCAACTGCTCGGCCTCCGACCGCAAGGCACTACAGAGGGTAGTGCGTACGACCCAGTACATCACTGGGGCCAAGCTTCCTGCCATCCAGGACCTCTATCCAGGCGGTGTCAGAGGAAGGCCCTCAAAATTGTCAAAGACTCCAGCCACCCTAGTCATAGACTGTTCTCTCTGCTACCGCACGGCAAGCGGTACCGGAGCGCCAAGTCTAGGTCCAAAATGCTTCTCAACAGCTTCTACCCCCAAGCCATAAGACTCCTGAACAGCTAATCATGGCTACCCGGACAATTTGCACTGCCCCCCCACCCCCACCCCGTCCCCCTTTTTTACATTGCTGCTACTCTGTTTATTATTTATGCTTTAACTCTACCCACATGTACATATTACCTCAATTACCTCGACTAGCCGGTGCCCCCGCACATTGACTCTGCACCGGTACCCCCCTGTATATAGCCTCCCTACTGTTATTTTATTTTACTGCTGCTCTTTAGTTATTTGCTTTTATTTCTTTTGCTTAACACTTTTTTTATTTGTTTTACTTTGCATTGTTGGTTAAGGGCTTGTAAGTAAGCATTTCACTGTAATGTCTACACCTGTTGTATTCGGCGCATGTCAAATAAAATGTGATGTGATTTGATTTGATTTTGATTTCTTGTGTGTCGAAAGAGCAGAAGGAAAAGGCATTAAGGTTCGACAAACTATCCACCTACGAAGTGGAGATTTTCGATTTATGTAGCAGAGCACCATTAAAAGGTGTCATCTCTGGCGTCGCATTGGATGTGAAAGCCTCGTGGTTTACGAGGAGCATATCAGGAGTAGTTGGAGCACGCCGGCTGAACCGTGTAGTGGATGGGGGAAAAGAAGAAAGCCTGTCGGTATTATTGATGTTTGACAAAGAGTATCTCCCTTCACATGTGAAGATGGGATATGTTAGATATACAGTGAGAGCTGTTGTGACCAAGCTGTTGTTTTGCCAGAATTGCAAAAGGTATGGACATCTATAAAGTGTGTGCCGAAGGAATGTTGTTGAAGAATCGGAGGGTGTACGATGTTGTAATTGTGATGGCAACCACGTTTCCAAGGAGCATGAAGTGGCAAGGGTCAGGGCTATACAGCAGGTCTCCTACACGGAGGCATGTGAAATAGTTGAAGGAGCGAGGGGAGCTGAAGATATGGTAGACTGTGGAGACTGATTGTGTTGTTCAACAGTTGAGGGAAACTGATATGCTGATAGTGAAGAAGGTGGATTTTATTGTTTATCACGCATGTGTTTAATTGTACTGCACAAATGAACAAAAGGTCCAAGAAACTGTGGCTGAAAGGTTTTGGGGGTTTCCAGGACAGCACTATTGAAACATTGCAAAGAAGTGGCGCAGTGGTCTAAGGCACTGCATCGCAGTGCTAGCTGTGCCACTAGAGATCCTGGTTCGAATCCAGGCCCTGTCGTAGCCGGCCGCGACTGGGAGACCCATGGGGCGGCGCGCAATTCGTCCAGGGTAGGGGAGGGAATGGCCGGCAGGGATGTAGCTCAGTTGGTAGAGCATGGCGTTTGCAACGCCAGGGTTGTGGGTTCGATTCCCACGGGGGGCCAGTATGAAAAAAATAATGTATGCACTCACAAACTGTAAATCGCTCTGGATAAGAGCGTCTGCTAAATGACTAAAATGTAAATGTAATAGTTTCCAAAGATGCTCTTCCTTCTCAGGCAGTTGGGCGTTGGCAGTTCAGTCTGAATAAAGGAGTAGGTTAAGTTTAGTTTTATTTAGTTAATTACAGTATTTGGGCTGGTCTACAGCCAGGGCAGTGGGTGGCGGCATGCGCCTGTGGCATTTCTTTGCGGACTGCCATAATATACAAGAAGAACACCCCTTACAGTAGGTGGTGGCAATACACCAATAGGTGTAGTCTGCCATAAAACTTTAAAGAAGAAGATGAAGATTTGTGGAAAGGGAGCTGTCTGTGTTCTTAGGGCGCAAGTTATCACTTAATATTATTTGATTACTGAGAGAATGACCTAATATATTTTTTGTAGAATGATCTACATACAGTGCATGTTCATTTAAGTACAAATAACGCTACAGTAATGTCATCTGGTGTTGAAGCCCAGTAGAGGGCACAATTTACCCAAAATGGAGGTGTCTTGCTACCACAGGGCAGTGTGCGCTACAGAGGAGCACAGCAGGATTTACCACAAAGCTCTGTTTCTCTGTCTCCACCCAGCCCCAATGAGGTTAGACTTCACAAGAAGGCAAACAGTCCCTGCTCTCTACTTCCTATAACTACAAATAGAAAATATACTTACAGTATATGTACGTAATATAGTAGATTAATAAATGTTAATCATCAAGATAAACAGGTTCACAACAAATTAAGGTCTGTTTATAAGCATTTACATAACCAATCTTAAAGGGAAAACATTTTTTATTCAACTTTATATTCATCATCTCCAGCACCACCCCAACATCATATGTTAAAATGGCGTGTTTCTATGTTTTGTACTCAAAAAGATAGAGGAACATAAGTGTTTCTGATTACATCATCTGGTGTGTATCATGTGATTTTAACCATTGAGGAAGAGGAAGAGAATTATAAGGAAATTGAAGACATAAACATGATCTCAGACTTCAAGTTATCCAAGTCAGGGACCTCCAGTGGCTCGTGGGACAACTTGGGAGTAAATACAGTGCTATGTTCTGGCCAGCAGGAAGACCAAGTCCCAAACAGCTTGGATGAGTAGAGATGAGTGGAAAGACAAAGGATGGACTGGGAAGATATGAGAGAAAATCCTCACAAACTGTTTGGAAATAAACCTTTGTGAACAGATCAATGGCGGGATGAGTTGTATTTAATGTGTTTCTTATTTTTTTGAAAATGGGATTTAAAAAGATAATGAACTGATAAACAGATATGTTACAGTTACCAAATACAGAGCCAAACAACAGAAGGAAAGGAAACACACATTTTTCATATGGGTCGTTCACAAATGTCACAAATATTCCAACTTCAATTATTAATTCCTTAACAATCCTTTTACATACAAATGTCAAATATGTAGGCTACCAAACACTCTTGCTCCAACATATGTTTTCATGTAAAAATAAAATAAAAAATACATCCTAATTGTTTTTGTTCCAGTTTCATGCAGAATTACCCATATGACCACTAATAGGTGAACTGATGGATTTACAGTATGTGAGTTCATAGTTTTACCACAAAATTGAGATCTTGTCTCACTTTCTGTAGATGACAGACCTGGGCCCAGTTTCCCAAAAGGATCTTGAGGCTAAGTTCATCGTTAGAACCATAGGATCCTATGGTTCTAATGATTAACTTAGCCTTAAGATGCTTTTGGGAAACTGGGCCCAGTACATTTCATGAGTATTGAACATGTTGATAATAAGTTGTATTAAATGAGTTTAAATGTGTTCAGCACCAGCACGGGTGTAGAAATGTTTGACGTGGACATGTAAGTTAAATATAAGGTAGTATACAGGGTCATAGAGGGCCCGTATCCACAAAGTATATCAGAGGTGGAGTGCTGATCAAGGATCAGGTGCCCCCTCTCCATGAAATCTTGTTCATTATGATCTAAAAGGTTAAACTGATCCTGGATCAGCACTCCCACACTGAGCTGCTTTGTGAATACAGGCACAGATATCCAATAGGTCTTTTTTTAAGCATTTAGAAAAATAGAAGAAAAACTGTACAATCTTTTAAGATGTGAATTATTAAATATAACTGAATTGTTGCAATGAATCTTTTGAGATGTTATTCTACTGTGCTTTATTGGTGTTGAACCGTACAAGGCACTGTTGCAGTATTTAAAGACAGGATTGATAGGCCTATAACTTGTGAGCTACATCAATCTTTATTTGATAGGCCTACCAGAGATTTTAACATACGTTTCCACAGAAATAAAAATGACATATTTGTCGGGGAGAGCTTTAGACAGGCTTTCATAGAATTGAAATTGCTCTCTATAAAGAATGTTGACTAATATTTTGTCAAGAGGAGGGCAGGGGAGTCAACCCTTCCGCCGCAATTATCACCGCAGGGAATCACCCTCTCACTCAAGACAGCTCTGCCATTGACAGGTAAATTATGAGTCTAGATGAGGAGGTTCTGGTCTATATGGCTTTTAAAAGTGTCAAGCTTTTGTGCCAAAGTAAAAGATATGAAAACAAACTGCTTTTGTAGCTCACAGACCGCTAGGAGAGCCAAAACACTCACGCGCAATCAGAGGTAATTGTGGAGTGGTCGACTCCTCATTGCTGCGAATGTTGCCATTTCTGTAACCAATCATCATACAATGCCAGCTGTCTGTGATGGCGCAAGGAGTGGACGCACGAAATGATCTCTCAAAGAAGTCCATTTGTGTTTGAATATCGCTGCAGGGGTCAACCATCTTTCAAATAAATGTTTTATTTTAAATCAACCACTTCTTGAAGATTTAAAAAATATATATGTTTTGTCCTCATCTTCCCACTCGTTCAATTTCCAATTGAAATGTATGTGGTAGCCTATACAGGCCTACACTGTAATTGCAAACATTGATTTGTGGTGAAAACAATGCTTGTGTAGTTCGAAATATCCACTTTGAATCATTTACTTAAAGTCCACTCACCACTGCACCAATGTGGGATAGCCAAGTCACCCACTTGTAGTTCACTGCCTTGGTCTAAAAAAATAAGCAACGCTGATGGTAGCTTAGCATAGCTAGAATCGCTGTCACCAGCAGTCTGTAACCCTAATTGTGATACTTAATTATCTATCACCTCTCTGATGATAAAGAGTCGGGTTACAATAAAGTTCCTTTCTACAGTTTAATCCGTCCAAGTTGCAGCAGGACAAACTTTTGTGGCACAACAGGGCTCGGTTTCCCAAAAGCATCTTGAGGCTAATTCATTGTTAGAACCAGATCATATGGTTCTAACAATTAACTTAGATATAAAGATGCTTTTGGGAAACCTCTAAGGATGAATTAGCCTTAAGATGCATTTGGGAAACCGGGCCCAGGTTCCATCACTTCACTTTTCTGTCACTGGCCCATCCCAACATAAATTCTATATGGTGATAACACAATAAAAGTCTTAGATATACAGGCCTACATTACATATTTCTGATTACTTAACATTTACAGTGGGGGAAAAAAGCATTTAGTCAGCCACCAATTGTGCAAGTTCTCCCACTTAAAAAGATGAGAGAGGCCTGTAATTTTCATCATACAAAATGAGGAGAGAAAAAATCCAGAAAATCACATTGTAGGATTTTTTATGAATTTATTTGCAAATTATGGTGGAAAATAAGTATTTAGTCAATAACAAAAGTTTCTCAATACTTTGTTATATACCCTTTGTTGGCAATGACACAGGTCAAACGTTTTCTGTAAGTCTTCACAAGGTTTTCACACCACACACTGTTGCTGGTATTTTGGCCCATTCCTCCATGCAGATCTCCTCTAGAGCAGTGATGTTTTGGGGCTGTCGCTGGGCAACACAGACTTTCAACTCCCTCCAAAGATTTTCTATGGGGTTGAGATCTGGAGACTGGCTAGGCCACTCCAGGACCTTGAAATGCTTCTTAAGAAGCCACTCCTTCATTGCCCGGGCGGTGTGTTTGGGATCATTATCATGCTGAAAGACCCAGCCACGTTTCATCTTCAATGCCCTTGCTGATGGAAGGAGGTTTTCACTCAAAATCTCACGATACATGGCCCCATTCATTCTTTCCTTTACACGGATCAGTCGTCCTGGTCCCTTTGCAGAAAAACAGCCCCGAAGCATGATGTTTCCACCCCCATGCTTCACAGTAGGTATGGTGTTCTTTGGATGCAACTCAGCATTCTTTGTCCTCCAAACACGACGAGTTGAGTTTTCACCAAAAAGTTCTATTTTGGTTTCATCTGACCATATGACATTCTCCCAATCCTCTTCTGGATCATCCAAATGCACTCTAGCAAACTTCAGACGGGCCTGGACATGTACTGGCTTAAGCAGGGGGACACGTCTGGCACTGCAGGATTTGAGTCCCTGGCGGCGTAGTGTGTTACTGATGGTAGGCTTTGTTACTTTGGCCCCAGCTCTCTGCAGGTCATTCACTAGGTCCCCCCGTGTGGTTCTGGGATTTTTGCTCACCGTTCTTGTGATCATTTTGACCACACTGGGTGAGATCTTGCGTGGAGCCCCAGATCGAGGGAGATTATCAGTGGTCTTGTATGTCTTCCATTTCCTAATAATTGCTCCCACAGTTGATTTCTTCAAACCAAGCTGCTTACCTATTGCAGATTCAGTCTTCCCAGCCTGGTGCAGGTCTACAATTTTGTTTCTGGTGTCCTTTGACAGCTCTTTGGTCTTGGCCATAGTGGAGTTTGGAGTGTGACTGTTTGAGGTTGTGGACAGGTGTCTTTTATACTGATAACAAGTTCAAACAGGTGCCATTAATACAGGTAATGAGTGGAGGACAGAGGAGCCTCTTAAAGAATAAGTTACAGGTCTGTGAGAGCCAGAAATCTTGCTTGTTTGTAGCTGACCAAATACTTATTTTCCACCATAATTTGCAAATAAATTCATTAAAATTCCTACAATGTGATTTTCTGGAGAAAAAAAATCTAAATTTGTCTGTCATAGTTGACGTGTACCTATGATGAAAATTACAGGCCTCTCTCATCTTTTTAAGTGGGAGAACTTGCACAATTGGTGGCTGATTAAATACTTTTTTCCCCCACTGTACAGTATTTCTTATTTAAAACTATGGCAACACTACCATGGAACTTTTGAGCTACACATTAGCTTTGACTGCATTTTGAGAAACATTAGGACCATAGCATGGGTTACTATCGTTTTGTACCAAAATCCTTTTTTTTTTTTTTTAACCTCATATAGTGACTCATGTTATGTGATAGAACCCCATTGCACTGTATCATATCGCTTTCACAATGCCCTCTAACCATTCAGGCTTACTCTCATGGCTTGTATCCCAAATGGCACCCAAATCCCTTTACAGTGGATTACTTTTGACCAGAGCCCTATGCTCTATATGAGGAATAGAGTGCAATTTGGGACACACTTATGATGTTAATGTAGTGGGACAAAGATCATCTTTACTCACATCAGTGTAGGCCTACTTGTACCTGTATCCTTGGTGTAGTGGTAACAATGGTGGCTGATGGAACCATAGTCTGCCTCCCAAATGGCACCCTATTCCCTATATAGTGCACTACTTTTGACCAGAGCCCAGGGAATTAGGGTGCCATTTGGGATGCAGCCATAGAAATAGATGGAACCACTTTGAGGCAACCTCTTACTGGTTCCAGGTGGACTGAGCTTGGATTGGTCCACGATGACCTTTCACCTTTTTAGAGCTCTTGTGATTGTGAAGCTGCATTTACATAGACTAGATCAGAACAGCACACCCAATGAACACCCACTAGCCTACCTACCATCCACAAGTGGTGCTGTAGTAAAAAAAAAATATATATATATATATATATGTTTGTGTCCCAAATGGCACCCTATTTCCTTTATAGTGCATAACTTTTGACTAGAGCCCTTTGGGAGGTAGTGCACTATGTAGGGAATAAAGTGCCATTTGGGATGCATTTTATGCCTTTGTTAACACAGGAGTTAATGGTTTGGTTGATTTCTATTAAAGAAAACGCACACAAAAAATACACTAATTTGAATAATGGCTTTTGGAACAATGGAGTTTTTCCTCCACTCGACCCAAGAGGAAAAACATAGTGATGTGTTCCAATTGGCATCCAATTCCCTATATAGTGCACTCCCTTTGAACAGAGCCCAGAGGGCATAAGGGAATAGGATGCCATTTGGGACGTGAACAGTGATGCTGCTTCAACATTCCCATTAATATTCAAGTGGTTTTAATAGCTTATATTCCAACTCAATTAGCATACCTTTCACCGTGTTCACCGAATGCAATATTCAAAACCATGTAGCTTTCCACAGAAATAGCTAGTAGCTTACTGTACAACATGATAGACAGTAGAGATAGTAAAGCCTACTTAGTCTATCAGATGCTCAACGATAACGAACAGATGCTAGATTTTGATGAGCCTTTATGGAATGGCGAATTAAAGTACATTTTAGCCATAGTCTTTATATTTTATTTTTGAGTTAACAGCATCTATTTTAAAAAAAATACAAAAATAAACTTTTTCAGCAATTGTTTATTTATTTGCATTTGAAAGCCTTTGGAGTGTGGAAGTTGTGGCGTGGTAGTATTCTAATACAACCGCCCCCCCAAAAAAAATATATATACAGTGAGGGAAAAAAGTATTTGATCCCCTGCTGATTTTGTACGTTTGCCCACTGACAAAGAAATGAACAGTCTATAATTTTAATGGTAGGTTTATTTGAACAGTGAGAGACAGAATAACAACAACAAAAAATCCAGAAAAATGCATGTCAAAAATGTTATAAATTGATTTGCATTTTAATGAGGGAAATAAGTATTTGACCACTCTGCAAAACATGACTTAGTACTTGGTGGCAAACCCTTGTTGGCAATCACAGAGGTCAGACGTTTCTTGTAGTTGGCCACCAGGTTTGCACACATCTCAGGAGGGATTTTGTCCCACTCCTCTTTGCAGATCTTCTCCAAGTCATTAAGGTTTCGAGGCTGACGTTTGGCAACTCGAACCTTCAGCTCCCTCCACAGATTTTCTATGGGGTTAAGGTCTGGAGACTGGCTAGGCCACTCCAGGACCTTAATGTGCTTCTTCTTGAGCCACTCCTTTGTTGCCTTGGAGGTGTGTTTTGGGTCATTGTCATGCTGGAATATCCATCCACGACCCATTTTCAATGCCCTGGCTGAGGGAAGGAGGTTCTCACCCAAGATTTGACGGTACATGGCCCCGTCCATCATTCCTTTGATGCTGTGAAGTTGTCCTGTCCCCTTAGCAGAAAAACACCCCCAAAGCATAATGTTTCCACCTCCATGTTTGACGGTGGGGATGGTGTTCTTGGGGTCATAGGCAGCATTCCTCCTCCTCCAAACACGGCAAGTTGAGTTGATGCCAAAGAGCTCGATTTTGGTCTCATCTGACCACAACACTTTCACCCAGTTCTCTGAATCATTCAGATGTTCATTGGCAAACTTCAGACGGCCCTGTATATGTGCTTTCTTGAGCAGGGGGACCTTGCGGGCGCTGCAGGATTTCAGTCCTTCACGGCGTAGTGTGTTACCAATTGTTTTCTTGGTGACTATGGTCCCAGCTGCCTTGAGATCATTGACAAGATCCTCCCGTGTAGTTCTGGGCTGATTCCTCACCGTTCTCATGATCATTGCAACTCCACGAGGTGAGATCTTGCATGGAGCCCCAGGCCGAGGGAGATTGACAGTTATTTTGTGTTTCTTCCATTTGTGAATAATCGCACCAACTGTTGTCACCTTCTAACCAAGCTGCTTGGTGAATGTCTTGTAGCCCATTCCAGCCTTGTGTAGGTCTACAATCTTGTCCCTGACATCCTTGGAGAGCTCATTGGTCTTGGCCATGGTGGAGAGTTTGGAATCTGATTGATTGATTGCTTCTGTGGACAGGTGTCTTTTATACAGGTAACAAGCGGAGATTAGGAGCACTCCCTTTAAGAGTGTGCTCCTAATCTCAGCTCATTACCTGTATAAAAGACACCTGGGAGCCAGAAATCTTTCTGATTGAGATGGGGTCAAATACTTATTTCCCTCATTACAGTTTTTCTCAATTGCTAAAACACTAAACCCTATTGTCTGAACCAAATGCTCAGTTGCCTGAACCCACTGATTGAATCAATCACTCTTTTGGCAAAACCATAAGCACTTTTCACCTGTTTAGACACAACTTGCCAACACATTTTCATTGTGATGCACCCGTGCTGCATAATGGTGAGTACAGGTGACAAAAGTCAAACACAATTAGAGCGCAGGTATCACCACTTGAACACAACAACTCAAAATTGATCACACTTGTGGCTAATGATGTAAGGGAACATATACAGTAAGCCAGTTCAGAGAGCACTGGTTTGTGAGGCCCTACAATGGATAGAAATATGAGAGGAAGAGTTCGTGTGAGAGGAGGTCGAGGTGGTCGAGGTGGTCAGCGAAGACAAAGAACAGTAATATCTGATGAAATCAGAGCTACTGTGATTGACCATGTTCTTGTCCATGGTATGAACATGAGGGAGGCTGGAAAAAGGGTACAACCAAACATCAGTAGATTCACTGTGTCCACCATAATCCGAAGATTTAGAGAAGAGAACAGGTAATTACCTTTTTTTGACATTATAGTACAGTATGTAAATGTTGACAGCAATTACTGTATGACATACTATATACTGTACCACAGTATACTGTAAGTGAATATATGTTTCAGTACATCACTGTACCAATGTACTGTAGTATTGTAATGGAGGGTTGGTCTAACTGTTTGTAGGCCTAGTATTCCATGTATATTTTTTGTAACTCCATGTTCTCTTTTTGTAGAATTGAAAGACTGCCACATGGGGGTGGGAGGACAGGTATGTTCTCCACACACCAAGAGACCCTAATTGTTGATATGGTCCGTGAGAACAATGCCATTAAACTGAGCGAAATTCAGCAGAAGATCATTGAGGACCATTTACATTTTGAGGGTATCAACAGTGTCAGCCTCTCTACTGTTGATCGTGTCCTCAAGCGCAACAGACTGCGCATGAAACAGCTATACAGAGTGCCCTTTGATCGCAACTCAGACAGAGTCAAAGAGCAAAGATTCCAGTATGTACAGGTTGGCATATATCCAGACACATTCAATGTTGATTACTCTAAGTAGTGATTTACTGTAGTGGCCTAAATCACTTTTTCCGTATCACTTACAAAACTATATCTATTTCTACAGAGGGTTTTTCAACTGGATGCAATGGAAAGACCCCATCAATACATCTACATGGATGAAGCTGGGTTTAATCTCACCAAAAGGAGAAGGAGAGGCCGTAATGTGATTGGCCATCGGGCCATTGTTGGTGTTCCTGGGCAGCGTGGTGGCAATGTCACATTATGTGCTGCCATCAGCAATCATGGGGTTGTCCACCATCATGCCAACCTGGGGCCCTACAACACTCACCAGCTCCTCATTTTCCTCAATCACATGCGAGATGCTTTGTTAGGGCAGCAGGATGAGCATCCCATCTATGTTGTTGTTTGGGACAATGTGAGTTTTCACAGAGCCCTCCAGGTTAGAGAGTGGTACAATATGAACCAAGGTTTTATCAATCTTTGCCTTCCACCGTACTCCCCTTTCCTAAACCCCATTGAGGAATTCTTCTCCTCATGGCGGTGGAAGGTATATGAACGCCAACCTTACACCAGGGTAAATCTCCTGCAAGCCATGGGACTTGCCTGTGGTGACATAGGTGTGGAGGCATGCCAAGCCTGGATACGGCATGCCAGGGGTTTTTTCCCCCGTTGCCTGGCCAGACAAAATGTGGCCTGTGATGTGGATGAAGTCCTGTGGCCTGACCCAGTACGGAGACATGATGCTGTGGCTGAGTAATGCACTTATTTGTATATTTTTGTACTTTATTTTTACATGGGCTTACTGTACACAAGTGGCAAACGCATAAGATTTCTGTTTGTTTTTACAAGTGCTACATGTAAATGCACAAGATTTCTGTTTTGTCTTTTTGTACAAGTGCTAAATGCACAGTTTTTTTTTTGTTTTGCAACATGCATTTAGCCTACAGTGAACAATAAACATTTATTTCTCCAGCTTCATGTCCTGAGCATTGTGTTTTCTATTTTTCTACGTAGTGTTTAGTGACTGTTCAGTAGTGTTTTTCATTTTGATTGACTCGGGGCACGATTTGAAAACATAGTTCAGTTTTGAGCACAGATTGAACTGTTTTGAGGTGAAAGTTTGGTTTTGCAAGAAGAGTCTGAGGTTTTGTGAATGTAGCTTGAAAATTGGGTTTTGTGTTCACAGTTAAGAGAAAATGAGAGCAGCTTTCAAGAAATGTGTCTTAGCAATCGAGAAAAACTGTAAAATGCAAATCAATTTATAACATTTTTGACATGCGTTTTTCTGGCTTTTTTGGTTGTTATTCTGTCTCTCACTGTTCAAATAAACCTACTATTAAGATTATAGACTGATCATTTCTTTGTCAGTGGGCAAACGTACAAAATCAGCAGGGGATCAAATACTTTTTTCCCTCACTGTATACAGTGGGGAAAAAAAGTATTTAGTCAGCCACCAATTGTGCAAGTTCTCCCACTTAAAAAGATGAGAGAGGCCTGTAATTTTCATCATAGGTACACGTCAACTATGACAGACAAACTGAGAAAAGAAAATCCAGAAAATCACATTGTAGGATTTTTAATGAATTTATTTGCAAATTATGGTGGAAAATAAGTATTTGGTCACCTACAAACAAGCAATATTTCTGGCTCTCACAGACCTGTAACTTCTTCTTTAAGAGGCTCCTCTGTCCTCCACTCGTTACAGGACGACTGATCCGTGTAAAGGAAAGAATGAATGGGGCCATGTATCGTGAGATTTTGAGTGAAAACCTCCTTCCATCAGCAAGGGCATTGAAGATAAAACGTGGCTGGGTCTTTCAGCATGACAATGATCCCAAACACACCGCCCGGGCAACGAAGGAGTGGCTTCGTAAGAAGCATTTCAAGGTCCTGGAGTCTCCAGATCTCAACCCCATAGAAAATCTTTGGACGGAGTTGAAAGTCCGTGTTGCCCAGCGACAGCCCCAAAACATCACTGCTCTAGAGGAGATCTGCATGGAGGAATGGGCCAAAATACCAGCAACAGTGTGTGAAAACCTTGTGAAGACTTACAGAAAACGTTTGACCTGTGTCATTGCCAACAAAGGGTATATAACAAAGTATTGAGAAACTTTTGTTATTGACCAAATACTTATTTTCCACCATAATTTGCAAATAAATTCATTAAAAATCCTACAATGTGATTTTCTGGATTTTTTTTCCTCATTTTGTCTGTCATAGTTGACGTGTACCTATGATGAAAATTACAGGCCTCTCTCATCTTTTTAAGTGGGAGAACTTGCACAATTGGTGGCTGACTAAATACTTTTTTTCCCCACTGTATATATATTTGGGCTATTGATTATATCTTGGTTTGAAAGCCCTAGGATTGGGCATTGGAGGTAGAGAGGTAGAGAGGTGTGTATAGTGAAGCATGTAATGTGTAGTGTGGCGGTAAAGCAGGAAAAGGTAGTGGCAAGCTAGCATTGGAGAGTTAGTTGTTTTGAAAGCATTGGTGGAAGCGATAGAGGTGAGTATAGTGGAAGGAAAGATGGGAGATCTCTGGCGGTAAAGGTCAGGTTGGTCTCTCATGGGGGTACAGGATTTATTAAAGCTGATGGACCATGAGGAGGGGTCTCATCTCCCCTCTCTCACCCCCATCTCCCTCCTCCCTCTCCTTGGTGGGTGGGTTTAAATAGCTACAGGCTACAGGCTATTTAAACCCACCCACCAAGCCCTCTCTTCTCTCCTCTCCTTCCCTCCCAGATCTTAGGTTTGGTCCAATCTAAAAGCTCAGAATAGAGCATCCACACTATCAGTCATATGGATCCAAACTCAAAGCAAGCAATGCTGGTGTATCACAGTAATATCCTTAGCACAGCAGCAAATTGGACAGAAGAGGAGAGATAGAACGGGTCATTAGGAATGAAGAGAGAGAGAGAGAGAGAGAGAGAGAGAGAGAGAGAGAGAGA